>NC_134495.1:19053400-19300900 GCF_040206685.1 Ascaphus truei
CAAAATCAGTGAAACACATTTTACTTGGGAGTGAATTCTTCTCTGGAAGTGCATACATTTTTGTGCCGGCTGCGTGGGACTGAAACTTTTCAACGCATACATTTTTAAACTTCCAGGGGTTAGGCATTAAACTGCAATAGTGGATTTAATAATAATAATTAATAATTAATAATAAAAATTACTGCGTCCGTGCTACATCTCATTAGCATAGGGTTAATGTCACGTTGCTGTAGCACAATGTTGTGTTATCTTCCTATAACGTGACGGTAAGTGTGTCTTAGTGTTACTCCCGTCCCGACCCTGAGATCGGAGATGGGGAGAGGGAAATAACTCTATGTTAGTTAAATCATAACTGTAAAAGCCCTATATTGGGGGGTCTGGATGTAATGCCAGGTTTAGGTCTGACCTACCTAACGTAACGTTAAGTCCCCGCGTTATCCTTAACGGGCTTTAGTGGATACGCGATGTTAGGGTAACACCTCACTTGCATATCGTGCATGTCATTATCACCAACGGCCGCCATCGTTAACGCTCTGCTCTCTACGGGAGAAAACACGACCGAACGGGGCGTCATGGAAGACGCACCGTCAGCCTCAGCGTGACGCTAAGTTAGGTCACCGCCATGTTATGTGACAACGGAGCTCCGTGAATCTGGGCTTAGGAATGAAAATAAAAATGTTAAGGTGCCCCATGTCCCCACAGTTACCATCACACACCAACCACTACCCAGAACCCTCTCTGTGTGACGCCTCTGTCGCTGTCTCCATAGGGAAGAGAGCAAGAGAGATGACGAAATAGTCGGTTGTATGAGAGCTCGCACAGACGTACTTACAGGATGCGTATATATGGAGTGCCTGTATCTTACGTAAAACATGGTTTTTTTTTTTACTCATGATTTATAAGCCAATTTTCACCCAAGCTGCATGAGGAGGTTGGAGCATCTTTCTGGGTCATTGTGTCACTGGCAACTGGGTTATTGCTTTAATAATGTAGCAAGAACAGAAAGAAACACAGAGAATAGGAGAGAGAGGGGGGAGAAGAGAGAGAGGGGGGGAGGGGGGAGAGAGAGAGGGAGGGGGGAGAGAGGGGGGGGAGAGAGAGAGGGAGGGGGGGAGGAGAGAGAGGGAGGGGGGAGGAGAGAGAGAGGGAGGGGGGGGAGGAGAGAGAGAGGGAGGGGGGGAGGAGAGAGAGAGAGGGAGGGGAGGAGAGAGAGAGAGGGAGGGGGGAGGAGAGAGAGAGAGGGAGGGGGGGAGGAGAGAGAGAGAGGGAGGGGAGAGAGAGAGAGGGAGGGGGAGAGAGAGAGGGAGGGGGGAGAGAGAGAGGGAGGGGGGGAGAGAGAGAGGGAGGGGGGGGAGAGAGAGAGGGAGGGGGGGAGAGAGAGAGTGAGGTGGGGGAGAGAGAGGGGGGGAGAGAGAGAGGGGGAGAGAGAGAGAGGGAGGGGGGAGAGAGAGGGGGGAGAGAGAGGGGGGAGAGAGAGAGGGGGGGAGAGAGGTGGGGGGGAGAGAGAGGTGGGGGGAGAGAGTGAGGGGAGAAGAGAGGTAGAGAGAGAGAGGGAGGGGGGGAGAGAGAGAGGGGGGGGGGAGAGAGAGAGGGGGGGAGAGAGAGAGGGGGGGAGAGAGAGAGGGGGTGGAGAGAGAGAGTGAGGGGAGAAGAGAGGGAGAGACAGATAGGCAGATGATAGACAGATAAGTAAGTAGATAGAAATGCGGATAGATTATAGATAGAGGCAGATAGATATAGATGAGGAGTGGCCAACTCCAGTCCTCAAGGACCACCAACAGGTCAGGTTTTGAGAATATCCCTGCTTCAGCACAGACGGGGCAGTCTTTCACTGAGCCACTGATGGAGCCACCTGTGCTGAAGCAGGGATATCCTGAAAACCTGACCTGTTGGTGGCCCTTAAGCCTGGAGTTGGCCACTTCTGTTATAGATGGATGGCTAAAGAGACAGACAGACAAACACAAATAGACAGATGATGGAGTGCTATATGGATAGAGATAAATAGACAGTTTGGGTTAAATGAGTATATGCTCCAAACTTCCTTCCCCCCCCCCCCCCCCCCAATTAAATATGTTTTGTCCCCCCAAGGTGAGAAGCAGGGGGGTCTCCAGAGCTGCCCTGCACCCCGAGATACTTTCCTCCATAGGGGGAGCCGATACCGCTCCGCAGGTTTAAATGTCCCAGTCACATGGACCAATAGGAAGCTGTAAGGCAGGGGGGCGCAAACTTTTTTCCCTGCGCCCCCCTGCCGGCTGTCCCCTCACTCCCGCGCCCCCCCCCCAACCCCAACTTACCCTCGCACCGGCGTAATGACGTCACGTTGCCATAGCAACGTGACGTCACATGACCTCGCAGCGTCATTTTGACGCCGCGTTGCCATGGCGACGCCGGGAGGAAGCGGCCGGAGCCACGGGTAAGTATGGTTTACAGAGGCCCTGCAGCTCCCCCGGCACTTAATTTAAGTGCCTTCGGGAAGCGCGCGGGGCCTCTGTAAACCCCGCGCCCCCCGTCGGCAGTCTCGCGCCCCCACTGGGGGTCGCGCCCCACAGATTGCGCACCGCTGCTGTAAGGGATGACGTCACTGCTTCCTATTGATCCAGGACATTTAAGCTGCCATTTCGATAGCCACACACACAGCCCAGCTGGAGCAGCTACCGGCACGCCCTACGGAGGTATGTATCTCAGGAAACAGGGGGTCCCCGGAGCTGAAGTGAACGCGGTTCTGCTCCGGAGACCCCCTGCTTCAGTCCTATAACTCTCCAAAAATGTTAAAAAAAGAAACAAGGAAAGCAGGACTGCTGCTTCCCCCTCCTACTGCCTCTGTACTCTTCCTGCCAACCAATTAGATTGTAAGCTCTTCGGAGCAGGGACTCCCTTTTCTAAATGTTACCTTTATGCCTGAAGCACTTGTAGCAGGGCACTCCCCTTACCTCCGTAGGGAGCCGGTTCCGTGGCTATGGAGGATCGGGGGAATGTTGCGGTGGCCATCTTGCGGTTGGCGCCACGTGTTACTGAATGTATGGGCTGTGTGTAGCGCAGCAGAGGCCATGTTGTGGTTGGCGCCGCCGGAAGGGGAGGGTCTGGGGACAAGGAATATCCTCCGCGGGACTGGAGGCAGCGCTGAGGGAGCCGTGGAAGGAGGAGTTAGTGTCCAGGGAGCAATCGGCTTCCTGGACTAGACCAGGCTTTACCCCCTAGGCCCCAGGTGGCCCCCCTCATGGTATCTGAGTGTGTGAGGGATCGCTCCCAGTATAGGATTACCCCGTAGTAAGGTCTCCGCCGCGGAGCAGGACACCAGACCGAGCCGGGAGTTACTCCGGCTGGAGACAGCACCGCCTGTGCGGCCTGGACGTGAGGCGAGAGGGGATTGGTGTTGGAGATCCCGCACCGTGGGACCCAACCACCACCCATTCTACTAACAGCATCCCCTGGTTACAGGCCTGTGCCCGGCAGGTACCACGTGCACCAACGATACACGAGGGAGGGTAGCGCTGCCCTCACACATACATTTGGGACGAGGGAGGTTCTATGGACACTGGGTTCTAGGTGCTGAGGGCACCCTAAGTGTTGTGGGGGAACAAGCACCCATACTGTATTGAGTTATTGTATCTCACTGTGTTGTATATTGATGTTATCGGTTGGGCATTTCTGGGGGACAGATATTATACCCGGTTGTGAGTGCGATTCATGGGGGTGGGGTATGCAGCATAGGCTTACCGGGTTCTCGTGAGGAACTATCCCGCCAACGCCGGGATCCTCACGGGTGGAGGCGCTGCACCCATTCACCCCTGGAGCAGAGGCTTAGGCCACCTGTAAGCCAATCAGGTAGCACCCTAGTACATAACGCCTGCAGTTTCCGTCAGCAGTAGGGAAGCGGTGTTACACACTTCCTCCCATTATGTGTAATTTGTATTATTTCTATGATTATGTCCCGTGTATTACTGCAGTGAAGCGCTATGTACATGAATGGCGCTATATAAATAAAGACACGCATACATACATGATAATACAGATGTTAACGTGCTTTTTACCCTACATTTGATATAATATTTGTGCATTCCTTTTTATGAACAAGAAAATCACATATTTGAGGGGGGGGGGGGGGGGGGGGGGGGCAAAAAATAAATAAAACTCCTTGTGTGTTTGTCTCACCAGCAGCACCACCCATCTAAACTCAGAGACCACAAGTACTTTAATATTTACAAACCCACTCCACTAAAAAAATTTTTTAACGAATATATAACATAGCATCGCTCCAAAGAAGCCGGTCTCCAGTTTCTTGAATGCGGTGCTGCTGGCTGCTGTATTTAAAGCCCTCTGAGCCGCTCAGACAAACCCGGGTGGTGGGAGAGGGGGGGGGGAGGTTGAGACAGGCAGTGCACACACCGCTGGATCACGTTTATTTTTAGATTCATTTGAGGCTTTAATCTGTGAAGCTGATTTCAATCAAAGTGAGAAATTAGCTTTTTAAAGTCTTTTAGAGGCAATTTTCATCTGCCGCTTCGAAATGTTAATGTCGTTTTATTTTCCGTGCGCGCAGCTAATAGGCATGTGCCTTCCTTAATGCCTCTTTATAATTTGTCAGCGTCGTTTTAACCCTTTCCGTGCCGGGGATCCTGAAACATTTTGAGTGTCTTTACATCGGTCAAAGTACTGTACCCTTTAGTTTTTTTTTATTTTTTAAAGGGAGGGGAAAAGGTTTACGCTATATGGTAACCGTGACGTTCTCAGGTCACTACCCACAATCCTTTTCTGCAACTGAACCGCTGCGTGACGCGTTACAGCGCACTGAAGGAAGCAGGTTTGGGGAAGACAGGTGAGTGCTCCCATCTGATATTTTTGATCAATTTTTCCCAATCGCTAGCATCTGAGGTTACCATGGTAACCGTTAGAAGGCACCGGCTTCTGGGGTGAGAGCTCCATTTTAAACTCCCGGACACTTCATATTTCAAACAGCTGATATATCCTGAACGGAGCATCGCATTTTAATAAGAAAAGTGCTTTGGAAAAGGCAAGAAGAGATGTCTCACAGTAAAATAAAGAAATAGAATGCAAAAAGTGACAAAAAGTGACAAAAGTGACAATCAGCGTAGAGTTATGCTTTTAAAGGTCTTTAAATTCGTGAGAATTACTGAGCCAGAGGAAACACACATATATAAATACAGTGCTTGACAAATCCCCCAGAAATCTACTCACCACCTAGTCCCGCCCCTAGTCCTGCCTCCAACCCTGCCCCTAGTCTCACCCCCAAACCCGCCCCTAGTCCCGCTTTGAAAAAAATACATAAATAAAATAAATTCCTAGTAAGAACATTCGTTTTTGACATAAGTTAATTTATTGTATTACATTATACTACAATTAGTCCTGGTTACGTGTGTGTGTGTGTGTGTGTGTGTGTGTCTGTGTAAATGTCGGATTTAGAAAAAAAAGCCAGATGTGAATGACTAGTTTCCTGAGCCCCTTAACCAGTGTCTGGATGCCCCCACTTCCCAATATTTAAAGCAGCAATCCCGCCTGGGATCTTACCTGATCCGCAGTCCCTCAATGTCCAGGTACCCTGTAGAGGGAGAAAGGGGGTGGCCCGGGATTAAAGGGGTTACACCCCATTTGGCCATCTCCTGACCTCACCCGGGAGTCAAAGGGTTAACTGGGCTAAGACCCAGAACAGTGATTTAACCCCTGTAATGATATGTACATGTGTATTCCCCTGTTCCCCTGTTCCATTGTAATGTCTGGTTTACTCAGTGTCTGCATCACACACACACTAGAATCCATCCGGGAGCACAAGGGTTAATAGTCCTTTAATGATTATAGCTCTTTGTGAAGTTTTCCCGCCTTTTCAGGCACCATTTTGCAGGTCCCCATTGGCCGCCATTAGGGATCCATGCATTCTAATGGAGAATCTTGTTGTTTTAGTCCTGTTTCCTGTAAAGACCAGCAGGTGGCATCCGAGAGGGAGAGCGGCGGTTTCCCATTGAAAGTCAATGGGCCCATCGACTTCAATGGAGGTTCCTCGAAGTAACTTTCGAAGAACAAGTTGGCTGCCGTCCAGACCGCAAACCGCAAAGCGGATACATTTTCAATAGGAGAGCTTTGATCACTTACAAGTCAAGGTCAAAGTCAAGGGGCGTGGGAATAAACAGTTCCAGGGCCCCTAGGAATAAAATTCTTTTTGCCCCTAGTCCCTAGGCGTCCCCCCACTCGACCACAACCGGGTCCCCAAATCCTGGACCCCCGATAAGGGTCGAACCGAGAAGAACGGTTCGCGCCATAGGCTTTGCCGGCGGCGGCAGAAACGGCTAAGTAAAATGACTAAGTGTGAAATGCTGTATTTTGGTACTCCATATCTCCGGTTTCGGAGGGCCCAGTGGATCAAGGTTTGGGGTGTCTGCAGTCACTGCTCCGGCATCACTGCAGAACCATCCTTGACCCTCCAGGACCAACCCGACGGAGTGTGGACCCCCTTGAAGGTTTGGGACTTTTCCCATAGACTTCAATGGCGGAGAAACCCCATTGACCTCAATGGCGGCAATTTACCATTGAAAGTCTATGGCGGAGAAGCCCATTGTTTTCAATTGGGATTTAGTGAAAAGCTGAGATTTCTTTTTTAGCGGAGATTTTTGTATTAAAATGAAAAATGATTTAATGTGCATTTGTGTAACTTCGGTTCCATAGGTCGTGGCAAGTCGCTTTTTGGATCATATGGTGTCCCAGTTCCGGCCATGAGAACTGGGAAGTTTGGTTCTGCTAGACCCAATAGAACCGGATATTTTAATACGGTTATGTTTTATGTTTAATACTGTATTCCAAGGTATGGACAAAGACTCAGAGAAATTCCTTTGTCAACCAGGATAGCAGATGGCCCCAGAGGCGCCCCAATGTCTGGGATTTAAGTGTTGTGCAAAGGGTCTTGTCACCCTCCCTGATGATTTAAGGGCGGAGGAGGCTCAAACCAGAGCAGTCTCCAAGTGTCCCAGTTATCACCTTCCAACAAAGGTTATCTTGCTAGAGATCCAGATGGGTAGACTGGCTGGCATTCCATTTGCCTATGGGGGGGTTACAGAAATGAGACCACAGAGTTCTACTGCGCATGTGCCAGCTAGCAGGGGGGCCTGTCCCAAAATGTGTTCCCCCATCAAAGATTGGCTGGAGATAATGGGAAACCAATCACAGGTACTTAAGGTTAAGTATAGAGGGACAAAAGGTTTATAAACTGCTGTCCACCCATATATCCTTTGTCTTCATTGAGTTAAGCGGTTAGTCTTCGTTTGCTGGTATGGTTACCTGATATCATCTGATAATTACCTGATTGCTGAAGAGAAATGCTACATCAAACTTCTCATTCCCCAACCCCTAAGTAAGTGTACTTCTTGTCTGTTACTGTATTATTCATGTGTTCACCTATCCTAAGGAATAAACTCACTTTATTATATCTAAGACTCGTTTCAGTTCAAACCCAGTTATTTTTGTGTAATATTAATGCACCTGTGGAGGCTATCGTCACATACCCTCATTCCCGCAATGTTATACATTGGAGGGGAGGTGTTCCCTACCTGTCTTCTGGGTTAGGGGGGATTCTGCCGTGTGAAGCTTGAGTCAGATCTGGAAGAAAGCAGTATAGGTTATTTCGGTGTAGGTATAGGGCAGTTAAGATATATAGGGTAAATAAAAGATCCAGAGTGTGAGACAGAGAGAGTGTGGGTGAGAGACAGAGAGAGTGGGTGAGACAAAGAGAGTGGGTGAGAGAGTGTGGGTGGGAGACAGAGAGAGGGTGAGAGAGAGAGACAGAGAGAGGGTGAGAGAGACAGAGAGATACAGCGAGAGGGTGAGAGAGAGACAGACAGAGAGAGGGTGAGAGAGACAGAGACAGAGAGATGGTGAGACAGAGAGGGTGAGACAGGGTGAGAGGGAGACAGAGAGAGGGTGTGAGAGAGAGACATAGAGAGGGGGAGAGAGAGGGTGAGAGAGACAAAGAGAGTGAGAGAGACAAAGAGTGAGAGAGACAGAGAGGGGAGAGACAGACAGAGAGAGGGTGAGAGAGAGACAGAGAGAGGGTGAGACAGAGAGACATGGTGAGAGAGAGACATAGAGAGGGTGTGAGAGAGACATAGAGAGGGTGAGAGAGAGAGAGAGACAGAGGGGGGAGAGACAGAGAGGGGAGAGGGTGAGACAGAGAGGGTGAGAGAGAGAGAGAGACAGGATGAGAGACAGAGAGAGGGTGAGAGAGAGACATAAAGAGGGTGAGAGAGAGACAGAGAGTGGAGAGACAGAGAGGGGAGAGACAGAGGGGGGAGAGAGGGACACAGAGAGAGAGAGACACACACAAAGAGAGAGACACAGAGAGAGAGAGAGACACACACACACACACACACAGAGACAGAGAGACACACACAGAGAGAGACACACAGAGAGACACACACAGAGAGAGACACACACACACACAGAGACACACACACACACAGAGAGAGACACACACACACAGAGAGAGACACACACAGAGAGAGACACACAGATAGAGACACAGAAAGAGAGACACACACACAGAGAGAGAGATACAGACACACAGAGAGAGAGAGAGAGAGTGAGAGACACAGATAGAGAGAGAGTGAGAGACAAAGACAGAGAAACGGTGAGAGACAAAGACAGAGAGACGGTGAGAGACAAAGACAGAGAGATGGTGAGAGACAGAGAGTGAGAGAGTGACAGAGAGAGAGAGAGTAACAGAGAAAGAGAGAGAGAGTCACCCAGTCAGTCATCCCACCCCTCTCACACACACACACACACACACTCTCACTGAGTGTGTGAGTGTGAGAGTGTGAATGAGAGAGTAACAGACAGAGTAACAGAGAAAGAGAGACAGAGAGAGTCACCCAGTCAGTCATCCCTCCCCTCACACTCTCACACTCTCAGTGAGTGTGTGTGTGTGTGTATGTGTGTGTGTGAGAGTGTGTGTGTGTGTGTGTGTGTGTGTGTGTGTGTGTGTGTGTGTGTGTGTGTGTGTGTGTGTGTGTGTGTGTGTGTGTGAGAGTGTGTATGTGTGAGTGCGCGTGAGTGAGAGAGTGTGTGAGAGAGCGCATGAGAGAGAGCGCGTGTGAGAGAGAGCACGTGTGAGAGAGAGAGCGTGTGACAGAGAGAGAGCGTGTGTGAGAGAGCGTGTGAGAGAGAGAGAGCGTGTGAGAGAGAGAGAGCGCGTGTGAGAGAGAGAGCGCGTGTGAGAGAGAGAGCGCGTGTGAGAGAGAGAGCGCGTGTGAGAGAGAGCGCATGTGAGAGTGAGAGCGCGTGTGAGAGTGAGAGCGTGTGTGAGAGTGAGAGCGTGTGTGAGAGAGAGCGTGTATGAGAGTGAGAGTGTGTGTGAGGGGTGGGATGACTGACTGGGTGACTGTTACTCACACACACACTCTCTCACTCACACTCACACACACACACACAGTCATTCATACACACATACTGTCTCTCATACACACACACTGTCACTCATACACACACACACTATCACTCACACACACACACACTGTCACTCATACACACACACTCATACACACACACTGTCACTCATACACACACACTCACTCACACACTCTCACTCTCACTCGCTCCCTCTCACTGTCACACTCTCACTCTCACACTTTCACTCTCACTCTCACACACTCTCACTCACACACTCTCACTCACACACTCTCACTCACACATTCTCACTCACACACTCACACACTCACACTCTCACTCACACACTCTCACTCATACTCACACACTCTCACTCACACTCACAAACTCACTCTCACACACACACAAGAAACTGAGCTGCTCGGGGAGTCCCACTCACCATCAGAGGTATGTGGGTGAAATCTGGGGACTGCAGGTGATATTGGGGGCCTGCGGGGGTATGTGGAGGCTTGCGGGGGACATCGGGGTTATGTTGGGGCCTGCGGGGGCATCGGGGTCCTGCTGCCGCACAGCCACACCAACCTCCCCGATGGGAAAAGTGGCCGGACGGAGACGCGCTGGAACCAGAGCCCACCAGACAACTTTGCCTGCCTAGCCTGCACTCCCCACGCACGCGCACGCCCTCCAGTCCCTCTACCTCCCGCCTAGGCTGCAGCCATGGGGACGGGAGTCAGAGCTGCCAGGCAGCACGGGAGCGCCTGGGACCTGGGGAGGGAAGGTATGCGCGGGCAGGCAGCACGAGAGGGCCGGGGACAAAGGGGGGGGGGAGGTACGCGTGGGCAGGCAGCACGGGAGGGCCGGGGACAAGGGGGGGGGGGAAGGTACGCGTGGGCAGGCAGCACGGGAGGGCCGGTGACAAGGGGGGGGGAAAGGTACGCGCAGGGAGAGTACTTACTTCTTCAATAATCAGCCCTCTAAAGGTAGGCGGATGTCACTGCTCCTGCTCATATAGAGCAAGCTTCCCCCCACCCCAATAAAAAAGAGTCTTGGCAGCGGACCAACTCGTGTCAGGCCAATCAAATAAGGGGATTTTTTTAATTTATTTTTTTCTCGGTGGGAGCAGGGGAAAATTGAAAGAGAACCGCATGCTTGCAGGGGCGGCCATTACGGATCGCCACCTAGCCAGATCCGATCGCTCCTGGCGAGCGGGCGACTGGATTTGTCGAGCACGGTATATATATATATATTCACACACACACACACATACACACACACACAAAAGTCTGTGACATCTTCACAAGGGTCAAGAAATTTAAAATGGCGGTTGGGCCGGACATATCACGAGAAGAAATGACCATTGTTGGGCAAAGATAGCACCCAACTGGATTCCAAAAGATTAAAAGACCAAGATGACGACCAAAAGTAAGGTGGGGGGATGAAATTGGGAAATGTGTTGGCACAACATAGAGAAGTACCTGGTAAATCATTGGGGGGGCTTCATCCAGCAGTGGGGAGACACGGGCTGAAGATGATGATTTTAATTTTTCCCTGAAGAAGGTCCCTCTGGAGACCGAACACTTCGGGGCTGTGTGCAATTTGGATATAATACAATCATTTTTGCCCTTACCTAGGGCTGTGCCGGTAATATAGATCACTTGCGATCTTATCTTGACTGTTCCTTATCTCCTTTACCACGACTGCCTCCTGGAAAGGCTTTTTAACCCCCCTGTGTGTGTGCGGCCATTTTGTTTCGGTTTAAGTAAGAACCTCTCGAGTGCCTCCTCTCTACTATAATATGAAATATCTATTTAACTTCGTGCCCCCGGGATATATTTAATGCCCTGAAATCCTGCCCACCTGGAGAAGCGTGTGCTCATAACGTGCGAGCTCTCGTATCATCCTTCTAGGTGCAGATAAAATATTTGCCCAGCGAGTCGCCGCGTTGCAGGAACAAAGCACCTTTGTGTTACACACTTCCAGACTCTCGCGTTGGGAATTTCACAGATGTGCTGAGGGAAGAAGCTTTTTATTGGCTACTTGGTACATCAAAGGCGCCGGGCCTGATAAATCCGTGTGAACCGCACCAGATGAGGGCTCCTATCTGTAACCTGTGAGTGACCTGCATATACTGTATACCGATCATCACTTATCAACCCTTTATATATAACCCTTTATATAAAAAAAAACCTATTTTTTTTTCTTGCAAACTCTTTCGTTTACAAGCGACCGTTCTCCATGCGAACTTGTGAATTTTCGTAAATTTCTGCCTTTACCCCCCCCCAAAAAAACCTAGTGCCAGTCCTCTCGCAACCCCCCACCCCCTCCCCCAAACTTGAATGAGTTGGCAAACATTTCAAAACGCGGAGGGGTATAAAACGACATTTTCGCTGCAAATTCAAATGTTGGGGGGAAATGGGCCCGTCTCTACCTAAGCCTGGTTTCTCGTAATATTTGCAATACAGCGAAAGCACTTAGGTGTGTAACGTCTTTAAGGTGCGTTTATTAAGTTTGCTTAACCAATTAGTTGACAGCTTTCCTCGCAATGCCTCGGAGGTCACCTAGCAGGAGAGGGGTTAAACCCAAACGTCAAACAGCGAAGAACAGGTATAGCAATCAGGGGGGTTCCTGGGCTGTGCCGCTTCAGCTCAGGGGCACCCTCTGGTCGGCGAGAGGCCGGGGGAGGTGCCATCGGGAATTCATTCAGGTTTAAATCGCCCTCGTGACTCATGAAGCCAAGATAGACGACGTTGCGGCTTCCTATTGACCCTTGTGACGAACCTCCATTTTGTCTCCCCTTCTCCAGCAAGTATCTTGGGAATAAGTGGTTCCCCGGCGGGTGAAATGAATGTAGTTCAGTTAAGGTTTCCTGTACGTGGAAAGTGACCAATCCCTCCCAGGACCAACTGGATTCCAACGGCAGTGACATGTTTAAAGGGTTAAATCTGAGTGATGACATATTATAAATCAACTCGGGGGGGGGGTAAATCTGGCCCATGTACATCACAGAAAAATTCCCATTTAAATCAATAGGATTTATTTTTTTGCCTTTATACAGATCTGGGGCAGTTTTAAATGTGCCCCAGAATTGCCCCATAAGGGGTTTGTTTACTCAAGTCTCCCAGGTGCAAAAGTGGGGCAAAAAGAGATTTATTTAAAGTGAAAAAATCCACTTGTTTTCAGTGGCATACAGTTAGGTCCGGAAATAATTGGACACTGATACAAGTTTTGTTATTTCGGCTGTTAACCAAAATAAATTCAAGTTACAGTTAAATAATGAATATGGGCTTAAAGTGCAGTGTATCCGCTTAAATTTGAGGGTATTCACATCCAAATTGGAGGAAGGGTTTAGGAATTACATCTCTTTAATATGTAGCCCCCTCTTTTTCAAGGGACCAAAAGTAATTGGACAATTAACTCAAAAGCTGTTTCATGGACAGGTGTGGGCTATTCCTTCGTTATTTCATCATCAATTAAGCAGGTAAAAGGTCTGGAGTTGATTCCAGGTGTGGCATTCGCATTTGGAAACTGATGCTGTGAACCCACAACATGCGGTCAAAGGAACTCTCAATGCAAGTGAAACAGAGCATCCTTAGGCTGCAAAAAAAAGAAAGAAAATCCATCAGAGAGATAGCAGGAACATTAGGAGTGGCCAAATCAACAGTTTGGTACATTCTGAGAAATAAAAGAACGCACTGGTGAGCTCTGCAACACAAAAAGGCCTGAACGTCCACGGAAGACAACAGTGGTGGATGATCATAGGATCCTTTCCATGGTAAAGAGAAACCCCTTCACAACATCCAGCCAAGTGAAGAACACTCTCCAGGAGGTAGGCATATCATTATCCAAGTCTACCATAAAGAGAAGACTTCACGAGAGCAAATACAGAGGGTTCACCACAAGGTGCAAACCATTCATAAACCTCAAGAATAGAAAGGCCAGATTAGACTTTGACAAACAATATCTAAAAAAAAACAGCCCAGTTCTGGAACAGCATTCTTTGGACACATGAAACTAAGATCAACCTGTACCAGAATGAGAAGTAGGGCGTCTCCGGAACTGAACCCCATTTATTTCAGCTCCGGGGACCCCGTTTCCGGAGATACAGACCTCTATAGTAGGTGACGGGAGCCGCTCCGGCTGAGCTAGCTGGGCATTAAAGTTTAAAGCTCCCGCGTCACGTGGGCCAATAGAAAGCCGAACCTGATGACATCACGGCTTCCTATTGGCCCGCAGGGTGCGGGAGCTTTCAAAACTCCGCCACTACGTGATCCCTGCTAGTTGAGAAGTTACCGGCACCTACTACGGCGGTAAGTATCCCAGGAAGCAGGCTGTCCCCGGAGCTGAAATTAACGGGGTTCAGCTCCGGAGAACCCCTTGCTTCAATGCTGTGTTAAAACATAATAAAAATAAAACAAACGCATGGATTTTCGCTTAAAAAATAGATCAGTGAGCAGGGAAACAAACAGACATCCTAATGCAGAAATCCTTCATAAAGAAATATACACGGTGACCATCTATAAGCTGCCATCTTTATTAGTAGGGGGTTTCCCTAAACAAGCTGACAAATAAGGCAAGCTGTTTAATGAGAAGTTGCCGTGTTAGTCCACTGGCGACGATCCCTTCCTTATTTGAACTGCCAATTGATATTGTAGGACCAGCTTTTCGAGAGTTCTCTCTTCCTCGGGTCAAACAATGCTCAGGGGGCGTAATTCAATGCGAGGGCCGTACCTCCTGCGATGCCTAATGTAACTTAATCTACGTGCCAGGATTTCGGGAGATGAAGGGCAAGCGTATCCTTTTCTCCACCTTGTCAGAAAGGTAAGCCGCTTTGGTCAACTCAGGAGGGATAATAATCCCTGAGGGTATTAAGTGCAACTGAGCAGCTCTGTACGTGTGCACGGTAAACGTAGCCTGGCCTAGCCGAATTAAAGTAGGACAGAGGGGGTGCTGTGTTTTTGTGACTGTCAGCAAAATCTAGGACACACATGCAGTATGTCTCCTAACGATTATATTCCCTAAAGCGGGAAGGCTGGGACCTCCCTCCCCCCCTCCCAGGAAGAGAATGCAAACACGCAAGTAACACGAGAGACGTTAGGCTTGCAGTTAAGCGTTGTGAATTAATAGAAGTTGTGTGTTTATTGGGCTAAATGTAGCCTGTTTTAAACCACACGAGTGTATATATATTTTTTTTAAATCCTTTTAATGTCATCGTGCATTGGAGTTTGTTGGTTTTTACCATCTTTACCTAATCTCGTTTTGCGGTAAGACTGTTTGTAAGCTGTTGTGTGTGCAGCTAAATTGTTGACACTTTTTTTTTTTTGCTTTCCTTGTTGGTGTTGCTTGGGTAATGAAAGCAGCATAATTAGTTTAAAGAGGTACAAAGAACGGCCGTTACTGGATAAGAATAGAAACTAAGAATAGAAACAACACAGGCCAAAAGAAAATAGAAACCGGTTCATTTTTATACCGGAAGTGAATATGTGAACAAGTTTCTTGGGGGGGGGGGGACGGGTGGGTTCACATATTTTTAAGGAAGATGATTAAAAAAATACAAAATACAGCAATAAATAACTTTTTACGGGTGAGTCCTACTTAGCTCACAAACAATATGTTAATTATTGCTTCCTTAATCAGATGTAATCAGAGCAAACATTGGTCTCTTTTGGTCTCTTTGCAAATTAAGAGATTATTTCGCCTGAGGGTGGGCACTTCCCTGCTTAACACACTTTTCTCTGGGAACTAAGAGGTTAACATTAGCACTTCCACAATAGTTCCCTTACCCCACTCCCCTGGGCTTGAGTTAAGCTATCGGGAGGGCAACTCCAGTCTTCAAGGGCCACCAACAGGTCAGGTTTTCAGGATAGGACATGATGTGATGACCTGACGTTGATGGAGGAGTGCTGCTCTCTTACACAGGCCTCGCCCGCGCTCTCCCCCGCCAATCCGTTTAATTGATGCGGGGAAGAGCGGGGAAGCCTCTCTCTGTAACTGATTGAGGGGTTCATCCCGACTCCCTTTCCCGCGCTGTCGTCGTCCCAGAGCTGGGGCCCCCGGGACGTGCCAGGCCAGTAGTTATGCCAATAGGCGGGAGCCAAGTGTGGCTACCTGCAGCTTCGGAGGATGGAGGGGACCTGCCGGAAGGCCCCAAGTAAGTGCCTGTCCGAAGGTGTCCGCTGAGGTGCCTGTCAGAGGGGGCCTGGAGGTGTCTGTCAGGGGGGGCCTGGAGGTGCCTGTCAGAGGGGGCCTGGAGGTGCCTGTCAGAGGGGGCCTGGAGGTGTCTGTCAGAGGGGGCCAGGAGGTGCCTGTCAGAGGGTGTCCGCGGAGATGCCTGTCCGAGTGTGTCCGTGGCGGTGCGTGTCAGAGGGTGTCCGCAGAGTTTCCTTTCAGAGGGGGCCCGAAGGTGCCTGTCCGAGGAGGTGCCTGTCAGTGGGTGTCCGCAGAGGTGCCTGTCAGTGGGTGTCCGCGGAGGTGCCTGTCAGAGGGTCCAGTCAGAGGGTGTCCGCAGGCTGGTCTAGGACGTTTGGTGAGATCGGGGTTTATTTTTGGTGAGTTCGGGGTTTATTTTTGGTGAGTTCGGGGTTTATTTATGGTGAGTTCGGGGTTTATTTTTGGTGAGATCGGGGTTCATTTTTTGGTGAGATTGGGGTTCATTTTCCAATGTGTTCAGTGTTTATCTGGGCACTTTGTTTAGTTTCTATACTCTCTTCGGGCTTCTTTGTATCCGATTCGCGGCTGGGTTCCGACAAGAGGTTTAATCCAATAAGAAATGATGCTTCATTTCCGGGATAAAACCGATAGAAAAAACGGATGTGCAAAACGATGAGTCAGTGGTATTTTTTCTGTGTTTTCCGGTTAAAACCTAAACCCGGAATCTCTGTTTGTACATAGCCTCAGTGTTTAATGCAGGCTACATATGGAGCCTGAGGGCAGCCATCTTTGATTTGTGATGTAATTTATGACACTGAACATATTAGAGACACTGTGCATTAATATTCATTATTAATATCTCTTCTGCACAGGGCTAGCATTAATATATTTTAATGCCAGCATTCCCTGGAAGCATAATCCTGGCTGGCGATCCAAAGATGGCCACCAGTAATATGTCAAAAATGGCGTTTGGCAGCTTCCTCACTGACGAGCGAACATGGCGACTTGCCACTTCCAGACTAATTATCCAAAATGGCATCATGTGAGCCAATCATTCATATTTATACATGAGTGAAATGTACCTGCTGGCCACCATTTTGTTTTTTGCTATCAGGAGATAGTAGCATTTAAATCTTTGGATGCCCCTCAATGACATGGGGGTCTGGTACTCCGAGGAGCGGTCACATGATCACGATGTGCCGGAGGGGTTGTGTCACTGTGGAGTCCCATGCCCCCCCCCCCAGCAGAGAACGTTGCCCATAGTAATGAACATACTAAAAATAACTTCACCATCCGAGAGCTGCAAAATGTTCGCACGCAGTCGCCAAACCTCGCCATAACCTCCTCTATCTAAGTGGCATACAAAAAAGGGTGCGGTCAAGTCGAAGATGAGTCGCCAAGAATCAACTCGGCACGCGATCCAGCGTCGTTTAATATGCTCGTTTCCGAAAAATTCTCTAAAATCGCTCGTTTCAAGTAACGCCGAGACTGTCACCGGTACGCACACGCCGAGCCTCGCCCGCTGCCTGCCGAGATTGCGCTGAAAGGTGACTTATTCGGTCGATATTATGAACTAGTTAAAACGTTTAAAGATTTGAAACACTTTAACCATTCGAGTCATCACCTCCCGTCCGCCAGTGCAGATCCGCGTCCTGAGCTCCATAGGAACGCACAACGCGATCTCCCCTAAAAGAACCATTATTTTTTTGGGGGTGGGGGGGGGGGACGTAGCTACTAGGTCATAGGGGCCACTCAAAGGGTTAATGTTCCTGGAAAATGCCATCGGTTTCAAACTCTTTGAAGACTGAGCGGGGAATTTGGAAGGAGCCCATGAAATATCACGCTACTGTGGAACATTTCTCAGAAGCCAGAGCACGGCCATCTTGGATGAGTGTGAAACACGATTGCGATCCCAGACCGGGGAGCCTGAACTTCTGGGATTCTCGCTGACTGGACGTCGATCTCACTGGTTTCACTGGTGAAAAAGAAACCCTTTAGCTTTAAAATAGCAGGGTGGGGGGGGGGGGCGTTTGTCCAGAACTTACTGATTTTGGAGTTAATTCTGCTTTAACCCTATCACTGCTGGAGGCCCCATTACATGAGACTCCATAGGCCTTTTTGAGTGAAAAAACGTCAAATCGCTGTAGCCACAAAAGAGAATTACGTCCCATTAAGTCGTGTTTTCTCTCGTAGAGAGCAGAGCGTTATCGATGGCGGCCGTTGGTGATAATGACATGCACGATATGCAAGTGAGGTGTTACCCTAACATCGCGTATCCACTAAAGCCCGTTAAGGGTAACGCGGGGGGCTTAACGTTACGTTAGGTAGGTCAGATGTAAACTTGGCGTAACTCCCACCCAGACCCCCGATATAGGGCTTTTTATAGGGTCTGGATCGGTGTGTAGGGATAATTTACCTAGCATAGCGTTATTTCCCTCCCCTCTCTTTCTCACCTCCAGTTAAACCCCTTGTCTCAGGACCTGGACTGGAGTAACACTAAGACACACTTACCGTCACGTTATAGGAAGATAACACAACATTGTGCTACAGTAACGTGGCATTAACCACGTGCTAATGAGATGTAGCACGGACGCGGTTTCTGCATATAATTAGCTTTGTGGATACGGGTTCACCTCGGGGAACAGAACATCCGCTCCCGTTTTATATAACGTCCCGTTATGCGCCCGGATTTACCGGAGCGGTGTGGCTCTCGGGACACAATCACGCGCCGGAGAATAAAGTCCATATTTACCAAGGGCTGCTACTC
Source organism: Ascaphus truei (assembly GCF_040206685.1). NCBI lineage: Eukaryota > Metazoa > Chordata > Amphibia > Anura > Ascaphidae > Ascaphus > Ascaphus truei. Next base: position 19,071,699 of record NC_134495.1, read on the forward strand.
TATAAGGCACCTTACTGCCCATTCAAATGAATATGGAATAGCACATACATATGGTCCTTCCTCAGTACCCTGTGAGAACCAGCTTCCCTGCGCTGGAGAAGATTGTAGCCCTTGTTTATTCCCATGGAGCTGACCCCCTCCTCCAGCATGGGATAGCGGCTGCGCAGCGTATTATATGGAAGCCCAGGCACGCGTTCCACGCTCTGCGGTCTAAAAAAACAAGAGAGATGTTTGACCCCCAGATTCCTACACCCTGCAGTCGGGGGGGGGGGGGGGCGCTGACGTACGGCGCAGGTACGGGATGGATTTATGGCGGATCAGATGGCTTTTATCATACACGGCTCAGCAGTTACCTCTTCCATTTTTAATTGCGCCCGTGACTTTTATGTCCATCTGCCACGTCCTTGGGAACTTTGGAGGCTGTAGGTTCCGAGCCCTTAAAGGGACAAGCTCTCCAAAGTGCACTAATAGCAGGGACGGGGTTTTTTTTTATAGCGGTGACGCCTGGGCGATTGATGCCTTTTTTTAACCCACGCCTGACACCTTTAAATATTTTTTTACGTCAGGCACTTTGTAAACCCGGCGAGCTGAGACTTGGGAGGGGTGGGATATCCTCTGGCTGATCCCTTTCGTCTGACGTCACTGTGTGATCAGCAAGAGTTTGCACAGGCAAAGCCCCCCTCTCTCCCCTTCCTCTTATCGTTACTGGCTCTCTGATAAGGACAGGGTGCGCTAAGAGTAAATAAAACACTCGATTGACAAACGCTCCCTCATTCAGAGGCCGCTTAAGAAATGCAACTTGAAATTAATTTCCAGGGGGGGAGAGAGGAGAGGGGGGGGACCAATGAAGCCCAATTCTTTGTTTTTAAGCATGCTTAGATTGGTGTAAGGAAGCCAATCAGACGGCGACACTTCCCTTTTTAGGCTTCCTGTATAAAAATGACTACGTTTTCATTTTCTCTGTGTCCTTGCAACTCTCATCTTTTCTGTCCGGCGTCTCGTTTGTCCTCATTATCACTTAAAAACTCATCACGCTGCCAAACATGAAGGGGAATGGTGCCACACTTCCCCTGAACAGCTTACAAACAGTCTTATCGCCAACCAGATTAGGTAAAGATAGTAACTTCTTCTCAGTATGACTGAGCCACTAATTGAGCCAGCTGTGCTGAAGTAGGGATAGCCTGAAAACCTGGCCTGGTTGCGGCCTTCGAGAACTGGAGTTGCGCAGGCCTGCGCTACCGCAAACCTGCGAATTGAATTATATCACTAGCCAGTTTTTTGCTCAATGTATACCTACTGTATATAAGCTACATTGCGGCCACCAAGTTCACGTGAAAAGATACATGTATTTAGCGACAATGTTTAGCAATATACACTGTTTAGAAGATTGCAAATGGGAAACTAAATGAACTTCTATTGACTTACCCAAGTGTATACTATAATAAGGGGACATAGAAGATTAATTTAATTATTTCAGCTCTCAAATAGCACGCACGCCCATCTCCATTTTTAATTTATTTTATTGTTCTCGTCGTTACAACATATAGACCCACGTGTATATTTTTTTAGATATATTGACAAATAAAAAAGTTTTTGCGCTGCTGAGGGTTGCGCTCTAGTGCAGCAACACCGGAATTCTGCCTTTCCTACGTAAGTACTATGCGTGTAGTGCCGGAGGCACAGGGAGATAAAGTGACTTTGCCCCAGGTCACAAGGAGTCAACGCCGGGAATTGAACCAGGTTCCCCTGCTTCACGCTCCTGCAGTTTTCTGGGAGACATGAAGCAGCTGTGTTGGCGTTTGCCATGGAAATAACATGGAAATGACATGGAAATGACGGGCACGGCCTTTGCATGTTGTATGATGCATGGAAATCCGAGATGGCCGGAGGAGGTAACGAGGCTGGTGAGATTAACCCGTTGGAAACCACCATATCCTGAGGTCTGACACTACGGGGTGGGGTGGGGTGGGGGGGGGGGGAGGGACCGTCCCGTGCCTTCGGGGGGAGTCTGGGTTCTGCGCTCCTGGGGGATCGGGTAATCAGTGACACCGCGGTCACCGCGTCGTGCCGCAGGGGTTGTGGCCCTCTAGTACCGCGGGCCCCTCCGGCACTCAAAGAGTTAAAAAGTTCAGTCCCCCGTAGCGGACAACCCCCCAGTATTTTATCACCGCGCGATGCACTTCCCCCTTATATTTTCTTTCCGCTTACGTCTTTGTCTAAAAATCCATTTGTATCTAAGTTTCTTCTGGTCTTTTTGGGAAAAAAAATATATTTTGACCTTTTCTGGTACGTGTTGCCCTGCCCCTTTATCTGTTGATGCTAACAATGGCTTCATAATTGGTTCAGGCAAAACAGCGATTGGGGCGGGGGAAAAAAAAGTCTGGATCACACGTAGGGTAGCCAGGTGTCAAGTATTGAACCGGACTGTCCTGAATTTAGACACTCTGTCCAGTAAAAAATGAGAGGTAATATTGGACATGTATGTGTATACCGGTATTACCTCTCTGGGCATGTATGTGCATACCGGTATTACCTCTCTGGGCGTGTATGTATATACCGGTATTACCTCTCTGGACATGTATGTGTATACCGGTATTACCTCTCTGGGCGTGTATGTGTATACCGGTATTACCTCTCTGGGCGTGTATATGTAGACCGATATTACCTCTCTGGGCGTGTATGTGTATACAGGTATTACCACTCTGGGCGTGTATGTGTATACCGGTATTACCTCTCTGGGTGTGTATGTATATACCGGTATTACCTCTCTGGTCGTGTATGTGTATACCGGTATTACCTCTCTGGACATGTATGTGTATACCGGTATTACCTCTCTGGGCGTGTATGTGTATACCGGTATTACCTCTCTGGTCGTGTATGTGTATATCGGTATTACCTCTCTGGGCGTGTATGTTTATACCGGTATTACCTCTCTGGGCGTGTATGTGTATACCAGTATTACCTCTCTGGGCGTGTGTGTGTATACCGGTATTACCTCTCTGGGCGTGTATGTGTATACCGGTATTACCTCTCTGGGCGTGTGTGTGTATACCGGTATTACCTCTCTGGGCGTGTATGTGTATACCGGTATTACCTCTCTGGACATGTATGCGTATACCGGTATTACCTCTCTGGGCGTGTATGTGTATACCGGTATTACCTCTCTGGGCGTGTATGTGTATACCGGTATTGCCTCTCTGGGCGTGTATGTGTATACCAGTATTACCTCTCTGGGCGTGTGTGTGTATATCGGTATTACCTCTCTGGGCGCGTATGTGTATACCGGTATTACCTCTCTGGGCGTGTATGTGTTGTGGCAGGACAGCCTCGCGGCGGGGTCAGTAAGACGCTTGACACGATGGGAAACTTTAAACACTAGTGGTTTATTAGCCACAACCAAAATAAGTACGGGTGCACTGTCCCTTTAAGAAACTACTTTCTTGCAAATTAAAGCCTAGTCCCGTTAGGGACACTAACTCACTTCTTGAGCCCTTACTAACAGGACAGCCAGCTAATCTGGTCATGCCCAAAACATGCTACACAAACGATAACCAATAAGAATAAGAATAAAGTCTTATCTGTTTCAGCTCTAAACAGCAAAAAGGAACACGGTTCCGGGGAGCAGGCTGTGTCCAGCCTCGCAGCAATGTTTATCTTTATCCTAGGTTGGGGTCCCAGCTGGTCCCAGCAGCAAAGCTCCTCGCAGGACTGGGGACCAGAGCAACAGCAACGGCTTCCCAGCCGGGAGAGTTCTCTCCACCTTCCTGTGGAAAAACAAGCTCCCTGTGTGTGTGTCACTTCCTGCTTTTAAACCTGCAGTCTTTCAGGCCTCCTGCTTAATTAGGCTGCAGGTGTGCTTCCTTCTGTCTGAGGAGATTAACACTCTGTGAACTGGCTGCAGCGTCTCTCCATTCACTATTCCAGCCTACTGAGTCAGTGACTCTGTCACAGTGTATACCAGTATTACCTCTCTGGGCGTGTGTGTGTATATCGGTATTACCTCTCTGGGTGTGTATGTGTATACCGGTATTACCTCTCTGGGCGTGTATGTGTATACCAGTATTACCTCTCTGGGCGTGTGTGTGTATACCGGTATTACCTCTCTGGACATACTGACCTGACCGGTGGGATTTCCTTGAGCAGGACTGTTGCTAGTGGGCTGGGCAGCTTCCGCCATACTGATTGGCTGCATTACTCAGCAGCAGCCAATCAGGAGGAGGTGTCAAGAGCCTGGGGGTTGAGCCAAGGAGAGGAGGAAACAGCATGGAGCGGAGAAAGGGGTGTGTGTGTGTGTCTCGATAGTTACCATGGAGACATAAAACGTGTAACCCCTTCTCTGCCGAACCCCGAACATATCACTGACTACCTTGAAGTATTAAACGTAATCCCCTGAGCTGGCAGGTTTGTTCTCAGTTTTGCACCAGCGACTGACAGCCATAAAGTGTCCTCCCTGTCTTATTACAGAGGGTAATACCGCATAGCGGACAAAATATATACACTTCCCGTAAAACAACTAGCGCATGTGTAATACAAAGCAGCCATTTCATTCTCACTTTATATAATGAAGAATTGTTATTGATTTCTCTTGATTTCAAGCGTTACTGGGTTGGCTGGAGATGGTTCATTTAATGCAGGTGGTTCCCCAATTCCAGTCCTCAAGACACCCCAACAGGTTGGCTTTTAAGGATATCCCTGCTTCAGCACAGGTGGCTCAATCGAAGACTGAGCCACTGACTGAGCTACCTGTGCTGAAGCAGGGATATCCTTAGACCCTGATCTGTTGGGGGGCTGGAGTTGAGATCCTCTGATTTAAGGCGATAGAAAGGGGTGAGACTCTTTGACTGTGAAAAAGGCGGTTTCACAAAGCGCGTGACGCGGCTTTTTGTTTACATTTGCGAACGACATTTAATTTTTTTATTTTATGTTAACGTTTTAAAGTGTGTGTGTGTGTGTGTGTGTGTGTGTGTGTGTTATGGGCTCGTCATCATACGAGTTCATCGAAACCCATCCCGATTTCTCCTGTGTACGTCAAAATACATAGGAGCCGTTTTTACATATATATTTTTGAAATAACCTTTATATTGTACAGACGGGACCACAGAATAACACCTTTTATGGACGACATTTAAAAATAGATACATATTAAAAATATTTCCTGAGCGGAAAAGCGACGCTACGCGGGGCATCTCATACGAGATATGGATATTCTAACAGGGCTCGATCAGCAGCTATTAATACAAAGGGGACGGTCTATTTTAAGATGGATGACGCATTAACGTAATTACATTTGTTTAATTAAATGGACTGCGCTGTCATCAATGACATGAGTTTGTAAGTATTGGTTTTACATTATCTGGAGCTCTAATCTTCCTGATACATTTGGAATGGCTAAGTAACATTCTGTTGACTCGACCCGCAGAAAGCCATTATGATTATGGCATAATGAAAAAAACTTTTATTTTTGATGGGCGCTTTTAAGTTGGCGGTGGCCGTGCATTTTTCCTTCTCCCCATTAGAAACAGAAAAGTGGACTCGCTCTGATTTAGCGACATTGCCTTCCAATGAGTTGAGCTCACTGGGATTGAGTGAAGCTTCGTTGAAGTGAGGGAGATTGCTCAATGAGTGCGATTAATTTTGAATGAGTCAGTGTTGTCCAATGAGTGATACTCACTGAGTCACACCGCCCTCCAATGAGTGACACTCACTGAGTCACACTGCCTTCCAATGAATGACACTTGCTTTTAATGAGTTCACACTGCTTTCCAATGATTGACACTCACTCTGATGTGCCAAACTGCCTTCTACTGAGTGACACTCACTCTGAATGAAACACACTGCCTCCCAATGAGTGACGCTCACTTTGAATGAAACAGACTGCCTCTCAAGAAACAAGACGCACCTTTGGAGTTATACTACCTTTTAATGAGTGAAGGTTACCCTGAATGACCCACACTCCAAACAAGCCCTCTGATCTCCAGCCTATAAAACCTAACCCCTTCTCCGTGGCAGGGAAGGGGGGTGATGTGGAAGACGCCCCAAATTTTATATCAACCCCCCCCCCCCCCCCACCCTACACACTTCCCCAAAACGGCGAAGCCCACAGCACGTTGATGTATTTCTCTCACGTCTCTCAGCCGCAGAAGAGCCAAGAATTATCATGCCCGCAGCGGCCGTCAGCCGCCGTATGTAAAATAAGAGATTTATACTGCAGCTCTTCCACTCACACATCTTTATATCCGCTACTATTCTGGGCCACTAAGCCTTGCCTGCATTGTATCACTTAAGCCATCATTTGTAGATGAAGCTGTGCTAATGTGGCATGTTCTGGTCGTCTTCCTGAAGGAACAAATGTAATCAGTCCGGGGATTATTTCCTCTCCCCCCCCCCCCCCACTTCTCCATCATGCTTTTGCTTGTAACTCTTTTGCTGCTGAGAAGGGGGGCTGCGATTCTTAACCCTGTGTGTTCCCCCAAGACGGAATGGGACAGGGGTAGCCAGCTGCAGTCCTCAAGAGCCACCAACAGGTCAGGTTTCCAGGATATCTGCTGCTTCGGCACAAGTGGCTGAGACTGAGCCACTGATTGAGCCACCTGTGCTGAAGCAGGGGGTATCCTGAAAACCTGAACTGTTGGTGGCCCTTGAGGACTGGAGTTGCTCACCCCTAAACTACATTATAAACTCAGACCGTGTCCTACGTTCCCACGGAGCACTCTGGTAGCGCAGTTCCTGCAGAACGCAAAGGGTTAAATTGCTGTTTTGATGTGCAGTTCAAATGGCCATTTCGCCCTCAATCAACTTTTAAACAGCGAACAATTTCAAGCACAACCCTCATCTTCACCCCCCCCCCATAGAAATATCTCCGTAACTACCCATTTCTAAACTAATGCAGTTTGAGGGATTGACCGCTCTCCCAGAATCCTCTGCTTGTCTCGTCCTCGCTACATATCGGCTTCCCCCCGACCCTAATTCTATCCTCCATGTTGTTCTATCCCAGGCGACAGGGGATTTCAGGAATTGCCCCCACTTATAAAGGTTCAGTGATGTTTAGGAAGGGGCGGCAGGAATATATAGGGGACGGATTCAGTGCAAGCTTTCAGATTGAACTAATGACAGTGTGTTCCTACTAGCTCAGAACAAAGTGATTGATGCCTTAATGTTTTAATTCAATTTTGAAAGGGAACATGTTTTCCACCATGCTAAATGTACTATGGTGGAAAATCTTCTTTGCCATATCCCAACGTTAAGATAACCAGATTATTATTTTTTTGGCACGCTGCCTCCTTGTCAAAGCCAAACTAGGAAAATGAACAGGATTAAGTAGAGATAATAAACGCAATAAAACCCACTCTCATTTTACTAGCTGACAATGTTCACAGACATTTCCAGAATAAACTCAAAAATGATTAAGAAGCCCGCCCTCTTGGGATGGGATAGAAACAGGGACAGGACATGTTTAAGGCCTGAAATGTACAAATACGTCTACAGGACAATCTCTCATGTAGATTTAAACCCTTAAAATATCACAGTCAATAAATATCACGTAACGGGTGTTTGTATGTATGCTGAAAGTGTCCATCTATAGGGATTTTTGTCCGGAAATGGCCCTAATTGCTACTTTGGTGTGTGTATGTGTGCATATATATATATACAGGGGTCGACAAATCACCAAAAAATCTACAAATATATAGGTTTGTCGAACACTGTATATATATATATATATATATCTATATATATATATATATCTATATATATATATATATATATGATACGAACCAATCCAAAGACCAGTAAAGAGACAGCACACCGCACGGGGTTAATCCAAAAATCTATATTCACAACATGAAATATACGTAAGCCAACGTTTCGGTCCCACAGAGAGACCTTCCTCAGGGCCGTGCGGCCCTGAGGAAGGTCTCTCTGTGGGACCGAAACGTTGGCTTACGTGTATTTCATGTTGTGAATATAGATTTTTGGATTAACCCCGTGCGGTGTGCTGTCTCTTTACTGGTCTTTGGATTGGTTCGTATCATACTTATTTTCTATGGGACTAGCATCTGCTATTATAACCTTTTCTACTGTAGTGTGCTGACTGACCTTCATGTGTATATATATATATAGATATATATATATATATATATATATATAGATAGAATGAAGGGCAGTTGGCACACTGTAAACTAATAATCCACTGATGCTTGTCCCATATGCACACATAGACAGATACATTTTACCAGATGGAGGTCCCTGAGGAAGGTAACACTTTGATGACCGAAACGTTGGATGCAGTGCCATGTATTTCTATTGAATACAATATTTCTGGATTTCCCTGGCTTTGTGCTGTCTCGTTTTTCCCGGACCTCCATCTGGTAAAAATGTATCTGTATATATATATATATATATATATATATACCTCAGTTTGATCAGCCCTAGAACAGTATAAAGTTGCAGTGACATGTTTAAAGGGCAGATTGTTAGCTCCTCGGGGCAGGGACCTCCTATCTATTGTCTCCGTTTGTCTTGACATATTTGTATGGTATACATACGATGGCATTGCCTCCCACATCGTACTGCACTGCGGAATGCGTTGGCGCCATACACCTAAAAGATGACAATGATGATAATTTAGGCGATTGATGTCAATTTGACTTCTCACAACTATGTGATGTCACTGTGTGTTTGTGATGTCATTGTGCGTTGAGCAGGTCCTGGCCTCCCATACTACATGTGAGGAGCCCCCATCTTCTGCTTCAGTGGTCTGATTATAGGTGTGTGTGGATAGTAGGCTGAGTGGGGTATTACAATGCAAAAAGTCCACCTTAAGACTACAGGTAAAGCCTGGTGAGGTACCATTCTCCTTCACCTCTCACCTCATCATCATTGTGAGGCTGTGGCCCTCGAGACTTCAGTGGGATTAACCTCTTCAAAGTCAGGATCATCTTCTTACCCACAGTGGGTGCCCCAAAAGACGTCAGTAGGATCACGCTCTTCAAAGACTTGTTACGCCCACCATTCCAGCCATACACATTGATTAGAATCACCAGTAGTTGATCCCATAGAGTTTTATAGGATCACTCTATGGAAAGTGACAAAAATCTAACACACCTCGGTTTCCTCCACAAATATCAACTGGATCACCCTCTTCCACACACCATTGGCTCCTGTACACTTTTTAAATATGACCAACCATCTCAAAAGTGAGAATCACACACTCTTCTGCATGTGGATTTTAATGGGATCACCCTTAAAAATCAGGATCCTCTCCCACTAGCTGCCAAAGTTACCGGCCAATATCATTAATTAACACAGATGTAAAAATCTACGCTAAATTACTGGCCAATAGATTAAATGTAATCCTGCCAAGGCTCATCCACCCGGATCAACTTGGCTTCATTAGAGGTAGACAAGCGGCCGACAACACTAGAAGAATTGTGGATATAATAGACTTTATGGGAGCCAATGAGATTCGGGGTGTAGCCCTAAGCTTAGACGCGGAAAAAGCCTTTGACAGGATTGATTGGCCATACCTGGGGTCCACGCTTGGCGCATTTGGGTTTGGAGGCAAATTTCAACAGGCGGTCAAGGCACTATATACGGCACCATCAGCCAGAGTGGTTCACCAGGGATTCCCCTCAGAACTATTCCCAATCAAAAGTGGTACGAGACAGGGTTGTCCGCTTTCGCCCCTGCTATTCGCCTTATGCATCGAACCACTCGCTGCACAAATTCGGAGTAACGCTGATATCGCTGGAGTACAGATCCACTCGCAGGAGCACAAAGTGGCTCTGTACGCGGACGATATTATTCTAACCCTTGCCAAGCCGCTCATCTCGCTGCCCAATCTGTTCGAGCTTCTAGAGCGATTTGCCCAGATCTCTGGCTTCAAAATAAATCAAGCTAAATCGGAGGCCTTAAGCCTACATATGCCAAGAGAAATGGAGAAGCTGATAGAACTCAACTTTGAGTTTAGATGGCGACCATCCGCCATGAAATACCTAGGAGTGCAGATCACAAAAAAGGCGAGCTCCTTATATTCGGCTAACTATCCCATCCTGTTAAGGACTCTCAAAAAAGAGCTGCAGGAGTGGAAGGCATATGGTATTTCTTGGCTGGGGATGATCTATAGTGTCAAGATGAACATCCTTCCCCGAATTCTATTTCTGTTCCAAACTCTCCCGGTTGCAGTGGTTAGAGCAGACATTGCAGGGCTCCAAAAAGCTATTTCTCAATTTATTTGGAAAGATAAAAAACCACGGATTAAAGGAAAAATTATGCAGAAAGCCAAGGAAGCTGGTGGTCTGGCGGTTCCGAGCGTCATATCCTACTATAAAGCGGCACAATTGTGCCAAATCACGCAGTGGCATGGGGACCCGGGGCTCAGGCGATGGGTGGCACTGGAGAAGGAGGTGTGCGCCCCGCTTGAGCTCAGGGACCTAATCTGGTACCCGAGGACACGGGTGAGGGATATACTCATTCCTCTATCCTCTGTGCTCAACTCACTCTCGGTCTGGAAGGCTTCTAAAAGTAGCTGCTCTTTGACCTCTAAACATACACTGATGGCTCCTTTGTATAGCAACCCGGACTTTGCTCCTGGGCTGGCAGAGAAATGCTTCCCACGTTGGCGGCAATTGGGGATTAGTAGATTGAAGGACCTGGAGGTTAAGGGCAAGATCAAATCTTTTGAACTATTACAGTCAGAAACGGGCTTACCTAACACTGATTTTATGAGGTACCTCCAGGTTCGGGCATTTTATAACGCACACCAGGTGAGACCACCGCTGACCAAATTCGAACAGCTCTGCGTGCGCGGAGCAGACACGCGGGGACTGATCTCTGCGTTATGCAAAGAGGTGGTGAATACTGACTCAGACAGGACAGTCAAACCCCGTTTCATGACACAATGGGAAGAGGATCTCCAGACACAACTAGAGGACGAGGACTGGGCTGCGGTGTTCAAAGCTGCGGCCTCGAGCTCCATATGCACGACATTGAAGGAGAACTCATATAAGGTATTATTAAGGTGGTATCTCACCCCAATCAGATTAGCTAAATTTGTCCGGGGTGCTTCCCCGCTCTGCCCCAGGCAGTGCGGGGAACAGGGGGATCTGGTGCACATGCTGTGGTCTTGCCCGAGATTAGTGCCGGTCTGGACCCAGATCCGCGATTGGCTGCAGAGGATCTTTTTAGGGCTCACAATTCAGCTGGACCCGTGGCTATTTTTATTAGGTAAACCTACAAACGAGGTATCTAGTTCGGGTAACAAGCTGATAGCTCATTTTGCTACCGCTATGAGGTGTGAGACCGCAGCACTGTGGAATCAGAATGCGATTCCTTCTATTGATAAAATTAGAAACAGAATTTGGTTCATTTGCAGAATGGAGAAGTTAACGAGTTTAGTTAACGACTCAGCCGACAAATTTGAAAAAGTATGGTCATTATGGCTTGCCCAAACTGATATTCAGGGGATGAATGAGGCCACAATATGGCTTTGATAGAGATAGGTGGGTTCTCCTTGGATGTTGGGCTGGGAGCCGGACAGGACGATCAGACAGTAGGGCTCCCCCCGAGGTACAGTGGTGAATCAACTCACCGACCAACGAAAATCTGATGTGAACCGGAGTTGGGCTCCTCTGAGAGGTGGACTGGAGCAGAGCAAAGGCTGTGGTGGCGAAGGACTCCTGCGAAACGTGGAACCAGCGCTTCTCCCAGGCCGCTCCCCCCATCCCTACCCCCCCCCTTCCTTTCCTTGTCCTTAGATGTTGTTAGTCTGTCTGTGATCTGTCCTGTGGTCCCCCCAATGTTCGTCTGTTACTTGTAAAGTATTCCTGTAAGTTTGGTGTATACCTGACATACTTGACAACATTCTGTTTTCTATGATGTGTATGCATAAAAAACTAATAAAAACAAAGTTGAAAAAAAAAAAAAATCAGGATCCTCCCCCCTCCATAAAACCAGAACCACTCTCTTACACATTGATTAACCCCACAGGTATGGTTGCCAGGTGGCCTCTCCAAAAATACTGGACACAATGGTGAAAGGTTCAATGTGCTCTATACAGAACCACACCCACTCACCTCTCTCTGCTCCATGCTGTTTCCTCCTTTCCTTGGTCCCACCCCCAGTCTCCTCCTGATTGCCTACATTACCCAGCAGCAGTCAATCAGGATGGAGGAAGCTGCTCAGCCCCCTAGCAACAGCCCTGCCCGGGGAAATCCCGCGCCCCCCCCCCAATCCGGTCAGGTCACTATGTCCAGAGAGGTTATACCGGTATACACATACATGTCCAGTGTTACCTCTCATTTTTTTTAATGGACACAGTGTCCAAATACATGACAGTCCGGTTCAATACTGGACACCTGGCGACCCTACCACAGGATGCCAACGGTGTTACCCTAGGAGAAAACCATAATGCATTATTTTAAAAAGGGGAACTCCTAACGAGAGAAACGTCTCTTTTTATTTAGATTTGTCTTCAAAGACGTCCTTGACATGTTGATTACAAAAAAAAAAAACCGAAACAAAAAAACCTTCCTTGACAAGAATGTGAGAAGTGTCAGCGAAAGCTGATTAGTCTCCCGGCGGATAAGGCTAGATAAACAAGTGCACGCGGGCTATTTTCCTCTCCCTATCGCCGGGCGCGGAAAGGACCTTTCTCAAGGTCTTGTTAATTGATAAATGCCTTTTAACAGAATTCCAAAAGATGGAGAACTAAGATATGCATGCGTATTACCGCTTAGAGACTTCTAATGCTGCTTTAATTAAACGCCTTTATTAGAATAGATTCGAGCTGGTAACCTTGATCTTGTTAGAACTTCAGGGGCCTCGGTGCATAGTATAACATGTAACACTGCATCAATAATATTGTCCACCCAAAAAAATAAAAGGCGAATTTAAACCCCACAGTGCATATGAATTCCTTCCAACAAGTCTTTCAACATCAGACTGAATATTTATAGCAGTAGGACTGCAGTTTTTTTTTTAATTTGGAGGACTTTTATGATGGCAGAGGGAAAAAACGGAGGTGCATTAAAAGTACATGAGTCTAAGTTAGTTAGGTGTTGTAAATAGGATTCTTTATGTAAGTTCCGTTACTAAGTTTTACTCCTACTGAGTAATCCATGTATGTATATGTAAATGTATATATAGATAGTTAGATAGATAGAAGTTATAAACCAACCTCACACTGATGAGACCCATTAAGGTTGAAACATGTCTGTGAGTGGTTTGACTTGCTTTGCATCTAATCCCATGCTGTGCTTAAAAGCTGTGTGAACAGCATTGCATTTGCTTATATGGACTCCATGTAAATGGTCTTTCAGGCAAAAGGTGACCCGTGTGCTCATTTGCATGTCATTTCCCAGAATCCCTTGCTGCAGTGGAAGCACTATATGCTAGGTCAGTGGGGCGCAAACTTTTTTCCCTGCGCCCCCCTGCCAGCGGTCCCCTCACCTCCGTGCCCCCCATGACCCCCGTTCTACTGACACGGCGTCATGACACGGTGTAATATGTCATGTGTTGTTGTTCATCTGAGGTTGTATTTACCTAATTTTAAGACCTGCTAAGGAACAGATGATTGTTATTATGTCCTGATATGTAAAACCATAGAATTCAAAGAGGGTGTACTTTCTTTTTCACACAACTGTATCATTTATATAATAATATATATATATATATATTATTATTATTATTATTATTATTTTCGATAAGTACATTTTTCTTTAAAAAAAAAAGAAAGAAGTGGCATATGTCTGTAAGAGAAGAAAAAGAGTAGTGTTCCTGTGGTTTTGTACATTAATATAAAAACCGCGGGTACACTGGCATGTTATTAAAAAGTACAGTAGTGATCCTCTAGGTTAAGAAAGGAAAGGTGCTCCGGGTGTATAACTAAAAGGAAAAGCAGAGGTGCTGTGGTTGTACCATAACAGTCTTATCATCATGTCTTGGTCCCAAATCAAGCTATATTGTGTTTGTGCTTCCAATGAAAGCCCCACGTGTGAGCACATTCACGTCTCAGACAGCTCTGCGATCCTGCCTTTCTCTTAGCATACAGCGCTTCCAGTGCAGCCAGGGATTCTGGGTAATGGCATGTAAATGAGCCCTCACACTGTGTCACTCTTTGCTTATCCCTTTTAACATGGACCCCTGTAAGCTTACGCCTGTCACATTGCACAGCTTTTCAGCACAGCCTGGGTTAAACCGTTGCATAGCTGAAAAGCTGTGTAATACGGCAGGCGTAAGCTTATCGGGATCCATGTTAAAATGGGTGAGAAGTAGAGTCACACTACGAGTGCTCATTTACATGGCATTTCCCAGAATCCCTGGCTGCAGTGGAAGCACAGTATGCTAAGAGATAATGGGGAAAGACAGGGTTGCCACCTTCTACTGAAGGCCAACCCGGAGACAACATTTAAAAATTTCGCGCTTACCTTCGGCGGCGTCTCCCTGGCATCGTTCCAACATCCCCCGCTGCAACCGGTCAATATGGCCGCGCGGCGTCACATGGCTCCGTGTTGCCATGACAACGGGACACCGCACGGCATCAGGTTGCCATGACAATAGGACGCCGTATGGCGTCAAGGCGGCGCACTGTCATGGCAACGGGTGTCACGTGATGCCGTGACGTCACATAGCGTTCCTGTTGATATGGCAACGTGGGCACCATTTAACACCGCGCGGCAATATTGACGAGTTACTTGCAGGGGAAGACGCCGGGAGATGCCGCCGCCAAACGCCCCAACCCGGAGGTTTACTAGGTAATCCCAGAGCCCGGAGAATACGTGGTGAAAATCCGTAGTCTCAGCGTCAAACCGAGAGCGGTGGCGACCCTGGTTACAGACGTGGAAGTGCTCACACGGGGGATTCTTATTTGTTGTGCATTGTAAGGTGCAGGATTTATGTCACTTTTTTTTTTTTTTTTACCCACCATAACATTTTTTAAATGTGTGTTTCAAATGAAATACTCTTTTTCATTTTCGGAGCGCTGCTCCCTTATTTCACCTTCATTTTGGGTTTACAACGATAACACCCTATCGATGAATAAATAAACGTCGCAAATGGCTTGTTTTGGCACAAGGAAAGCTCATTTTAAATTGCCAGTGTGCTAGCCCGAAATTTCTCTGCACCATCCACGTCAAAAACTGTTTTTTTATTTTTTTTATTTGTTGCACAGAAATGACCTGCGCTGGGTGTCCAGCTGGTAATGGGATGTACCAAAAAATGACGTTTCTGTGCGCCAGAATAAAAGGAGAAAGTGCGCCAAAATCATCAGCACGGCGTAAATCCTAAAGTCTCCTAATAGCGTCAGCGCAGAATGACGTTGCAACAAAGAAAGTACACGTCATTCTGTTTTCATTGAAACGGTATCAATCAAGTATTTAACATGACGCGATGCGGCAAACCACGAACTACGCGTAGTGCGGATGTAGCGAGACTTCCAGTCTCTGGAACAGCGGCTGATAAAGTTTAAAGCAGCTGCTTCGGATATAGGCCAAGCTCAGACTGGCTGCTACGTCCGCGCGCTTGCGTACGTGCCTCCGCCGTGCGCTCCTACAGCCCAACGATCTGTGCTCAAACTGCAGGAGTTGGGTCGCAACGTTTTGGGGGCGTGGCGAACACGTCACGGAGCTGGTTCGCCTTTATTGGCTGAACCAGCTCACGTGACGCGACTGCAGCCCCAAATTTCAATTTGGGTTGTGCGGGCAAAATGTTGCAGCGTCAACGCTGTAGTTTGCCGCCACAAGCAGTTTCTAGTGTGACAACTGTCATCCAATAGACTCAAAGAGTGACGAATGTGCGCGTGCACATAACACGGTCTGTCTGAGCGAGGCCATAGTGCTGATCGTGCTGCAGGAGGGGTCCATGCTTCCTGATCAGAAGTTGAATCTTCTCTACTACAAAAAGTTTTCCTTTAGAACAAACAAACAAACAACAAAGAAAGTTTCTCTCCGTATTTCTAACACTGGACCTGTCTAAACAGGAGATAATCCCAGCTGGCGGAGATAGAACGTGGCAGGTAGCCTCTCCGAAGCTTTTTTTGGGCAGCCTGATGATGTCGTTGCCCTCACTCGGGAGGGTGAAGCCACTGATGGCGAGACAAGCAATGGATTCTGGGAGAAGAAATAGCTAGAAGTCTGGCTACGTGAAGTCACATGACACACGGCGCACACGTTTTCGGAAGGTTTGTACTGTATCTTCAGCGCTGCAATTTTGACGCAGGTTTAAAAAAAAAATATAATTTTCGTGCGTAGTCTGCAGAGGGTTAAAAGCAGCGCAGGAGTGATCCCCAGCTCGGGACCTGGTGTTAGGAGAAGAAACGCAGCCCCTTCCTGATTGAATTTTATCCTCAGATGAACACAAACGTCAGTGGATCTGTTTGCTTAAGCCTTTTTTTTTTGCCTAACATAACAGCAGTAACGAGATGTGAAATGTGGAACAAAGGAGAATTTGTCAGAGTTCCTGTTTAAATCTGATTAACCATTTTGTAGCGTGTGAATGCAGGGGAAGTTAAACTTTAACCCCTTTTTTTTAGAGGTCCCCCCCTCCCCCCCGCCCCACGAGCATAGGGGCCCCACGCTAATCTATGCACAGACCAGAATTTAACACTACATTTCCGATCACCCGCCTCAACATTCAAATCTCCCGCTAACTCGGTAGAAGGAGAAAAATTACGACTTGTGGCGGAGAGTTGGCAGGGCCCAGTGCACTGCTTTGCCCGGGGGCCTATAATGCTGTTAAGACGGCCCTGGGTGGGGGGGGGGGAGGGGGATGGGCTTTGAGAGAACCAATAAGCAGGGAGCAGCAAGGGGATTCTGGGAGGTGACATAGCAACCATGGCGTTACCCTGATAGTGTGTCGATCCCCTCTCCTAAACTTGTTTTATTGCATGAACTCCCATGCAAACAGATGGCAGAAAACTGCAATGGCGGCCATCATTAAGATGCCCAGGGAAAAATAATTTTGACCCACCAACATATCCAATATCTGCTCATAGAAATATATATATATATCGATTACCGATATATTATATGTATAGTATATATCATTTAACCTGTTCGGTGCCAGAGGCCTGCAAATCATGGCTAAGAGTTCAAGGCATCTGCTTTATTAACAACACCAACAAAACACCCTTTTTTTTTTCTTTCCTCCAGAAGCCTGGAGACGGAATAAAAACAAATCTAAACAAATTCCTTCTTAGATAAAACATTCTCTCTAATGAGCCCAGCGCCTTTCAAACGCATCTGTTTGTCTCCGCGTTAAGCTTTCCTTTATTTTCCGCTAGGCCTCGGGCCTTCATAATGACACACCATATGCTCAGCTGTCTAAGGCTGCTGAGAGAAGCAAGCCCGTGTGACACAGCCTGTGTGTGTGTGTTGTGTGGAATTGAATACTATTATACTAATGCAGGGCTCACCATTGTTCTGTTTGCCGTGACAGTGCGGGCAGGGTCACGGAGTGGGAGAATTAATTAGGATTAACCATATTGTGAGGGAGATAGCGGAGTCAGCAAGTGAGGGGAGTTGAATGTACAGCGGTCCCCCCCTGCCGCCCCCCCCCCCCCCCCGCCCCTCCGGCCTCTGTAAATTCCCCTCATTCCACTAACTGGAAGTCTTATCAGCAAAAAGAGTTTAGATAAAGATTGTAAAAGAAAGAAAACAAGAGCTTTTGTGTACCGTGGTGATGTTAAACGTTTTGAAAACTCATTTATTAAGACTTGACGCTCGTTTAAAAATAACATCTTCATCCACTACAAACTTGTCACTTTTAGGAGGGATTGACCCTTTTAATGAGGTTATGAGTAGAAGTCCCTTCCTTCTGTATCGCTGTCTCTCTCTGTGCCACTTTCTGGATGTCCCCTCCTGTTGCTCTGACTTTCATTTTAAGTCCCCTGGGCCCCCGCCCCTTTGGTATGGAGAACACTGCAATAAGTACAATAAAAAATATAAACATTTTTTGGTAAAAATGTGCCTTTGTTTCACTTATTTGCATCCGGATCACAGGAATGTGGGGTAGTAGGAGTGTAAGCACGTTGGGGCAGAAACTCACCTGCTTCTGTCTGTAGGAGGGTGAAATCACCCTTGTTCAATCAATGTGTATTTCATGTTGTACAGTGCCGAGTACTAGCACAGGCTATATAAGAATAAATAATAAAGTTATAAGAATCTGTCACCTCTCACCCTTTTGCCCATTTAAAAGGTGTCTTCGCAGTATTGTACAGTAAGGTTTCTGTTTTCACTCTCTAGTTCTCCTTTTTAACTATTATTTTATTCCTAAAAGCCTAAAATAACATGGCTGCTGATTCACCGTCACGCAGTGATATTAGTAGGCCTCAGAGAACCTTCTTTGAGAAGCTTTGTGCGGCCTGGTGGAGGGGAGCAAGTATGAATAAAGCCGCTTGAGTTACCACTGTGGACATTCTTACTACAGGCTTTGGGCCTTTTATAAATAGAAATCTGGTTTATAATCTGCACTGTAGCCTCACACGGAGTTCCCTTTCAAAATAAGTCATACAGGCATACCCCGGTTTAAGGACACTCACTTTAAGTGCACTCGCGAGTAAGTACATATCGCCCAATAGGCAAATGGCACTTTGCGCATGCGCCTGTCAGCACGTCCTGAACAGCAATACCGTTCCCTACCTGTACTGAAGCTGTGCGCAAGCGGCGAGACTATAGAGCCTGTTACAAATGCGTTAGTTACATCAGTTATGCACGTGTATGATGATTGCAGTACAGTACATGCATCGATGAGTGGGAAAAAAGGTAGTGCTTCACTTTAAGTACATTTCCGCTTTACATACATGCTCTGGTCCCATTGTGTACGTTAAAGCTGCAGTTTAGTCTTTTTTTTTTTTTTTTTTTTTTTTACATTTATTTTTTTACTTCAATAGTTTTATGTGTGCAATCTCTAATTACCTAAAGAACAGTATAGCTGCAGCTCAATTCGTTTTCCATGTATTGATAGGTCGAAATTTGGTGACATATTAAAAGCTGGCATTTGTTTATAATCTGCTTGACTGGCAGTGGAAGCTCATGAATATTCATGAGCAGTCCTGCACTGACAAGTGCTAGAGGGAGGGCAGTGCTGACAAAGGGGTGTGCCAGGGCTCGTGACAGGACATGAAGGGGCAGTGCCTTAGCAAATGGCTGTTAAAATAGAATACAAGAAAATTTGTTTTTCAAAGTTGTTTTTTTAAAAACAGAAAATGATAAAAGTATTTTTTCTTACTACAGAACTGATTTATTAAAAAAAAAAAACATGCAGGATATTGACTGAACTGCAGCTTTAATACGGGGTATGCCCGTATACGAGCATTGCTCGTTGTGGCTATGTTTTTTTTAAATAGGTTTAAGCAGGGGGGCTCCCGGAGCTGAACTGCGTTGATTTTAGCTGCGGGAGCCCCCTGCTTCCCGAGATACCTCCCTCTGTATGGGGTGCCGGTTGCAACCCCTAGTTGGGTTCACAATATGGCGGTCCAAAAGTCCCACGTCACGCGGGCCGATAGGAAGCCTCAACGTCGACTTTACGGCAGGGGTGGCCAACTCCGGTCCTCAAGGGCCACCGACCGGCCAGGTTCTCAGGATATCCCTGCTTCAGCACAGGTGGCGCAATCATAATGTTGTTATAAATAATGACTGAGCCACCTGTGCTGAAGCAGGGACATCCTGAAAACCTGGTCTGTTGGTGGCCCTTGAGGACCGAAGTTGGCCACCACCTGCTTTACGGCTTTCCTATTGGCCCGCGTGACAGGAACATTGAAACCAAAGACTATCTCGGGAAGCAGGGGGAAGGGGTCTCCGGGGCTGAAATCACCGCGGTCCAGCTTTGGATAAAACATCACCGCAAGGATTGCTCGTTTAAAGGGGAACGGCACTTTTAACTGCCTTTTAATGGCCTGTTTCCCAGCGGGAATGCAGTTTATCATCCGTTTAACTTCAGCTCCACGGCCGCATCATTATGAATGCAAATGATTGCGTGCACGGAGCCCGCTCCCTTGCCTGGCAGAGCGCTGGATTATACCCATCTCTGTATATCCAAACAAGAGAGTACGGATTATCAATCAACACAGGCTTTCTGTACATATTTGCCTAAGCCGAGGTTTTGTGTAAGCAAACTTGGCAGCCGGCTTCCAGGTGCTCCTCTTCTGTAATCACAGGTGGAATCGGCGTGGGCAGCGCTATCGTTTATTGATTGCTGAAAATCTATTGGATTTAGAAGCCGTTTTCGTTTTTTTTTTTCTCAAAGGCCTTGAAGGAGAACCCTGGTCTGCAACTTCCTCTCCCAGAATCCCTTGCTTGTCTCGCCCTCCCGAGTGAGGGCAACGACGTCATCAGACTGGAAATAAAGCTTCGGCTGAGGGTAGCTGCCATGTCGTTCTATCCCCGCCAGCTGGGATTTTCTCCGTTTTAGAAAGGTCCAGCGTTATGAACATGGAGAGATTATTATTATTATAATATATATATATATATATATATTTTTTTTTTTAAAGACCAGCAAAACTTTCTGTAGTGGAGAGGATCCAACTTTTAATACACAGTATTTATTTATTTAGGGAAAATAAAGATCAGGGCATTACAGCCATCGGCAATGTAGAGGGGGAAAAAAAAAAATAACAAGAGGCAAACAGTTCAAATAATATCCTGATTTTACTCTGGGAAATTCAACAATCAGTAGTTATACATCTGCATTTTTTATTTTTTTGTAGCGTTTGACTTTTTAAACAGCTGTAGTGCAGACGGCGGGGTTCACATTGGCATGTTGTAGAAAAGAACAAAACGTCGCTTCTATGCCCTTTTAATAAACGTTTTAACCAAATTCAGAGCCAGACAGGCTGACCTAGCAACACACTTAATGCTACACAGACCGCTTAAATAAAGACATGGGATATATATATATATTTATTTTTGTTTCATAATTTTGTGATTAGCGCTGTTTTTTCTGATATATATATATTATTTATTTGAAGAAAAAAAAAATATATATATAGCAAATAAAAAGATCACTTGTGAGCACATTCACGTCTTAGACAGGTCTGCAACCCTGTCTTTCACCATTATCCCCAGCATACAGTGCTTCCACTGCAGCAAGGGATTCTGGGAAATGACATGCAAATGAGCACACCGTGTCTCTCTCTCTATATATATATAGAGACACATATGTATCATGAGTTTTTAATGGGCAGTGTGAAATGCAAGCAGCAATCCCACCTACTCGTTTGTTTTAAATGGATTATTTTTACATAATTAGAACCACGGGTCCTTTGAAGCTGAACGGTGCTTTTTTTGAGCTCGGGGGAGACCCCTGACAGTTCCTGAGATACGTATTGGTGTGGTTGCCAGTGTTTCTGCCCCCATTAGGGAAAACAAAATGGCCACCAAATGCCGCGAGACAGTAGGAAGCCAGGGTTCGTATTGGATAACGGCGGGTGTCATATTTGAAAGATCCACCAAAATAAGGGCACGGCAAGTAAAACCGTCATCTCTGGAACGAGGGTGTGCCGGAGCCAAAAAATAGCACGGTTCAGCTCCAG
This sequence comes from Ascaphus truei, assembly GCF_040206685.1. Taxonomy (NCBI): domain Eukaryota; kingdom Metazoa; phylum Chordata; class Amphibia; order Anura; family Ascaphidae; genus Ascaphus; species Ascaphus truei. Next base: position 19,093,222 of record NC_134495.1, read on the forward strand.
AGGACAGCCCAGTTCAAATGATGCAAAAGGATAAATAAAGGTGTATTTAAATGGGCAGGATTGCTACTTTACGCTGACGCTAAGAGACCCAATTCAATCCGTCAATGTTGCATGGGACTTTCAATCAACTTTGCCCTGCTTAGTCTGAGAGCAATTATAGGGAGCAGTTAGAAGAGGTTATAAGGAGCAGTTATAGGGAGCAGTAAGGGGTGGGAGTTATAGGAGCAGTTAGGGGAGGAGTTATAGGGAGAGGTTATAGGAGCCGTTAGGGGAGGAGTTATAGTGAGAGGTTCTAGGAGCAGTGAGGGGAGGAGTTATAGAAAGCAGTAAGGGGTGGGAGTTATAGGAGCAGTGAGGGGAGGAGTTATAGGGAGCAGTAAGGGGTGCGAGTTATAGGAGCAGTGAGGGGAGGAGTTATAGGGAGCAATAAGGGTTGGGAGCTATAGGAGCAGTTAGGGGAGGAGTTATAGGGAGCAATAAGGGTTGGGAGCTATAGGAGCAGTTAGGGGAGGAGTTATAGGGAGCAATAAGGGGTGGGAGCTATAGGAGCAGTGAGGGGAGGAGTTATAGGGAGCAGGAATGTGGAAAGGTTTCCTTCCAGACTTTAAGGAAAGCAAAAAAAAAAAATATATATATATAGATGGATATTTTTTTTTGTATGGGCAGAAAGGATTGCACCAATAACAGGTGAATTTGTGTGTATATATATATATATATATATATATATATATATATATATATATATATATATATATATATATATATCCATATATATATTTTTTTTTTTGTCCAAGGGCCTTAACTCCTCCTTTGACAACATAAATTGCCTGAAATGTTGGTGACATTTAAAGTGATTTTTTGCTACTTAGTCCATATTATTGTCTTTATTCACAGCACACTTCAGGCTTCAAAAGCGCGGGGGGAGAAAGAGATTGAAAATGTAATTATTCTAAATTGCAATATAGAATGATAGAAGAAAAGATGGTGATAGAATTAAGATTAGCAAAGGGAAATCCAAATTGACAAATTGCCCACCCTAACAGCACTAACTTTGCGGTACCTCGCCTTCCGTTTGCGGTCGAAAATGCGCATTAAACTTTCGGGGGAAACCGGTTGATGAATTCTAGCCCACGGATTGGAGAAAATAAAGCATGAAAAGCACTTTTGGAAGGCTATTCTCAAGGGGAAGAGAGGAGGGGGGAGGAGGAGGATATGAGGAAATGTTCTTTAGCAGCCAACATAGAAATTGTACAATTTTATTAAACTAAGAAAAAAAAAAAATATTAAAAAAAATATTCAAGTTTTCAAGTTTGTTTTTTTTTTTTTTTTTTTAAATCATTTTCGTCTTTTTTTATTTTAAATATCCGTCTGCCGCCTGTTCTCTGTTCTATGCTTGTTTATTACTAGTGCAAGTTACGGTCTAAAAAGGAAATTTGCGTTATTAACCCCCCCCCCCTCCTGCTAACAGAGCCTCCGACACCAAGCGCGAGTGGCCATTTTCTTCCTTCTCTTTCTAAAGCGACGTTGGCATCACGTTGATATAAATAATTTTTTCGATACCACATACAATATTTCGTAACAACGTTAATTCCCCCCCCCCCCCAAGTCAGCGCAGGACTTGGAAATATGACGCTTTCTCCGATGTCTCCGAAAATAGCAGCCATCCTTTTCCCCTCTCGTGGCATTGTTGGAAATGAGCCTAATTCATTCATTTTGATATACTGGGCTCACCTCGAGGGACATCGAGGTTTAGGTGAAAAGAAATCATTTGCGCCACGCGTTTTACCGTGAGGGGGGGACACGTGAGGTTAACCCCCTCACTGCCACAGGAGCCTGCAATGGATTGGAAAAAAGCGTTGTCTTTTTTTTTCCCCCTTCCTTTTTGTAACTGAGAAACGCTTTGAGTCTCATAGGGAGAAAAGCAGCACATATAGTTATTATGATGGAGCGCGCCAAAGAAAGAACGCAAAGGTGTCTGCAGTAAGCGTTATGCAGGTGTAGCAGATATTATGAGCCGTTCATGTGAAATAATGCGTTAAATGCTGTATGCGTTAACGCTAGTGTTAAATGCAGTGCCAGCGTTAACGCTGACTCATCAGGTTATCTGTGCAATACAGTCTGCTACATCTGTATAAGCATGTATGGGCCTGCGTTAAAAATGTATGTGTGTGTCTGTATATTAATGTGTTTATGTGGGTGCATAATTCTGTGTCTGCGGGTGTCAATGTGGTGTATTAGTGTGCTTAATTGTGTGTCTGCATGTGCATCAGTGTGTGTATCTGCGGGAGCATCAATGTGTGTGTGTGTGTGTATATCTGCGGGTGATGAAACAGTGTGTGTTTGCGGGTGCTTCAGTGTGTGTGTCTGTGGGTGCTTCAGTGTCTGTGTGTCTGTCTGTGGGTGCATCAGTGTGTGTGTGTCTGCGGGTGCATCAGTGTGTGTCTGCGGGTGCATCAGTGTGTGTGTGTGTGTGTGTCTGCGGGTGCATCAGTGTGTGTGTGTGTGTCAGCGGGTGCATCAGTGTGTGTCTGTGGGTGCATCAGTGTGTGTGTTTGTGTGTGTGTGTGTCTGCGGGTGCATCTGTGTGTGTGTGTGTCTGCGGGTGCATCTGTGTGTCTGCGGGTGCATCTGTGTGTGTGTGTGTGTGTGTGTGTGTGCATGTTTAAGAGGCTAATTCAATAAACTCCTATTGACATGACTGATTCAGGGCAGCGTATATATCTATATATTTAAATTACCTGAACCAGGGAGGTCTCTTTGAGCCAATCGGCAGTGTCCCAGACCTCCGCGGCCCCCTCCCTGTTCCCCAGGGCACATGCACCATAGAAGAATATTTGCCTGCCAGACGCAATATGGCCGTGGGGTGAGGGTGCGGACTGACAGCCCAAAAGAAGTTGCATCATCATCCAGAGACGACATTTGCAACTTTTTCTTCCCATGACCCCTGCATCCATATTCATTGGGTTTTTTTTGGTGTCCAAATCGGAGCACACACAGAAAAAAATACAAATATTTCGGGATCTGGGGGGGGGGGCTTTTTGGGTGGGGTTGGGGCTTTATTGTGCGTCTGTGTGTGTATCGGTGTGTGCGCAGTGGTGATAAGCAGTATCAGGAGCGAGCATTAAAGGGTCCCGCTGCTAGAAGGATCTGCAACATTTGGCTCCCGTGGCAGCGCGGGGGGGGGGGGGAGGGGGCAGCATTCTGTGCCAACAAAATAAAATAATTGTTCCGTCAGTGTAAAAATAAACGTGACAGATGAGAACATATTGTTCAGGGTCACTTGGGGAGGGAAATACGGACGATTTTGGGGTCTTCTGTTGAAATGAAATGGCCTGGGAACGTTTTGCAGGGAGAAAGTAGAAAATGTATGGACTTTTCAGACGCGGTTGCTAAGTAGACGAGTGAAGCTCAGCAGTGAAGGGGTTAATCGCAGATTGTGTCAGAATACCCCACCCTCCCTCCCCAAAATATACTCTAGTGTTAACCTTCATTTTCTGCTAAAACTGCCAGAGATTTGGAGATTCAGCTTTACTTAACACCTCCCCCAAAAATAGAAACAACTAATACAGATTATCATTTTTTTTTTCTGGGGGGGGGGTGGTAGGGAGGGGCAAAAAAAGAATCGAACATATTCATTAATTTAGGGGAATGGAACATGCGCTCACTCGCACATCTTCGGGTGCGAAACGGCAGCTCTTCCACACTCTGGCGTCCAATGCAGCGGTCGGCCATCCAGCTTTAAGGCCGTGCCCTCCTCTCCCCAAACGTATACCCTCCCAGAAAAACAAAAAGAAGGTACTGTAGAAAAAAAGTCGTATTAACCCTTTTTCGACACCAGAAAGAGCAGCTACGGCCCCGCCCTGGACGTAAAAGAGGGTAAATTAACGTGCGCCTGCGTCTCAGTCACCCCAGCTTGGTTCGATTGCTAGTTAACCCCCGTTGGCGCCTGTGGGGGGGTAGGAGGGGCGGCCAAGACGTCACTGGCCCATCAGGCAGCGGAGGGGATAAGGTTGCCATCACCGTTGGCCATATCACTTGTCCCGGGTCTCTGCGCTTGTTGAACATGCCTTCCCAGCGCCGAATAGTATCGTTTAGTACACGGAACCAACGCGTTCAGCATTAAGCCACCTCTCTAGAGACACAAAGCAGCTTCTTCTATCTGTAAACGGGCAAGCGGATGTGGGCATGCTGATGATCTAAAAGCCTTGGCACTGAGACTGTCTCGTACCCCTTGCCAAGCATCTGCTCTTTGATACAGGGTGGGTGAATGTCGTTGATGAGATACTCCAAGGACTGAAGACTGCTGCTAAGGATGGAGGTATTGCAAAGGGTCTTGCTAGGTATGCTGGTTAGACCGTCCGAAGGGTGGACTGCCAAATCCCTGTGGCCATGGACAATTTCCTGGGTGTTGTAACAGTCGCTATTTGGCGTGACCAAAATGCTGTTCCATGGAGGGGCAAAATACTGCCCCACCGAAAAGTTGCCATGCATGCCAACACAGTTCAGAGGGGAGGAGCTGACTTTGTCAACAGCGCTGGCGAGGGTGTAGGGGCGGGACACCCCAGGGCACACTTCGGGCGACTTACTGACCGCTCCACCACCACCACTGCCACCGCTGTATATCCGGAGCTGCTGCTGCTGCTTCTGCTGCCATATCAGGTAGTCCATGCCATCCGGGTAAGTGCCAGTTTTGGCTACCACAGGGGCTGAACCCAGCATCAGCTCGCCGCCCCCTCTGCAGTCTTGCAAGATAGTGCCGGTGTAAGCCATGGCGCCCGCCGTCATGGTGGCGAAACTATTGGTCATGCCCTGCTTGGCTGGGCTGGAGTTGGTCACCACCACCCCATGGCAAGCCTGGTGAGAGACCTGAGCCTGGCACTGCTGGTTGATCTGGTAAATGATGCTCTGAATGGAAGGCAGGTTGGACTGTTGCAGTGCCAAGTTCCTGCCGGTTAACGGAATGACAGACGCTGCCACAGTCACGTTGGGTGGTACTAGGGCCTCCAGCTGCTTCTGGTTCCCATGATAACCCAGTTGTCCACCACAAGGTTGGCCTTGAGTTAAAGTGCTTGACATTGGATAAGGGGCAACGCCAACCTGTGCTGAAGAAATCTTAGTTCGTTTGCCCTCCACGTTCTTCACCACGCTTTTGCTGGAGGATTTCACAACGGCCAACAGGCCCTGGTACCCGCCCGTGTGAGGCGGGTAAGGGCTGTAGCGCTGGCCTGTGGTGTCGTAACCATTCACAGTCCGGTTTAGGTGTTTCTGCTGGGGGACCCTAATGTTGGTGGGGAAGATCTTGATGTTCAGGGGGTTGTTAGCCACTTTCTGTGCGTAGGCATCTAGTTCGGCAGGACTGGGGTACCGTGGGGAATGCATCGGCGTGACGGCTTCACCTGCAAGACATTGGAAAGAGGACAACTGTTGGCTTGAGAATGTCTAACACATCAAGAGATCCAGGGTTTGAATCGAGGAAAGAATACAATATCTCAAACATCTATAGGATGGTAAAAAGGAGGGAGGGGTGGGAAAGAAAGGAGGGAGGGTGTGGGTATGAGAAAGAAATGGGGGAGAGGGAAGAGAGAGGAGGAAGGGGTTATGAGAGAGGAGAGGGAGGGCATGAGAGAGAGAGGAGAGGGGCATGAGGGAGAGGGGGCTTTTAGAGAGAAAGGAGGGAGAGGGGTTGGAGAGAGAAAGCAGGGCGAAGTGGGCATGAGAGAGAAAAGAGGTAGAGGGGGGTATGAGGGAGTAAGGAGGGAGAGGGGGTATGAGAGAGTTATGAGGGAGAGGGGAGATAGAAGAGAAAGGGCGGAGAGGCGAAAATGAGGAAGAAAAGAGGGATAAAGGGTATGAGAAAGGAGAGATGGAGATACAATAGAGAAAGGAGGAAGGAAACGAGAGGATAGAGAAGAGAAAAAGCAGATGGGACATGAGAGAAATGAAATAAAAGGCGTGGTAATAGAAACGGGGATTAGCAGTGATAAAATAAAACAACTTTCAAGTGTATCAATAAGACACAGGACGGAAACACTACTCTTGTTTGATACAGATGCAATGCCTGGATATGGGCAACACCAAACTAAACGTATTTACAACGACGCCCTGTCCCAGAAAACCTCATTAAGCAGGCCCATAAAAACCAACGTGCTTCCATTTCCCATAACCCAAGGGTCTCAACGCCAGTCCGCAGTACCCCCCCGCCCCCCCCCCCCACCAACAGGTCAGGTTTTCAGGATATCGCTGCGTCAGCACAGGTGGCTCAATCAGTCCCGGCTTCAGCACGGGTGGCTCAGTCTTTGACTCAGCCGCTGATTGAGCCACCTTTGCTGAAGCAGGGATATCCTGAAAACCTGACCTGTTGGAGGAGGCGGTCTTGAAGACAGGAGAACCCCCTGACATAAGCCATCACCTTAATCTATAAACCTGTAACGTCCATCAACTTCATCCTAATCTCAATGTAATTGCTTTAAAATGGACATATATAACTGTAAAACACACACACACACACACACACACACAAAATTGCATTGTTCTCGATTGTAGCAGTAAAACTGTGTTTCCCAAAGAGCATCTTTTTTGATGACTTAAAATTTTTTTAAAAATACATATTTGAGGGCTGGCATTTAATATTATAATGATAGAGGACGCATGCAGCTGTCAGCTTATAACAGTCGTCTTAATTCTTCTTTTACAACAGACAAAAAGAATCTCAAAAAACGCTGGCATCTGGTTCCACCCAAAGTACTTAAAAAAAAATAAAAAAAAGACGACTGAACCGCTGTCTTCAATAAAAAAAAAAAAAAAAATCCCCCGTAATTACAGAGGAAAGTGCGGTGTGTGGGGCCGCGGCTGTCTTTCTCAACACTTAACCGCACAAAGAGCTGAGAGGCGCTCATATTATTTTAACAGGTTAACGAGAGAGTGATTTGCTTGTTATGTAAGGTTGTTCGGTATCTGGAGTTGGTTAGCATGTCGCCACGAGACGGAAAGGCACATCAAGGTGCCGGGTGGTTAAAAGGCGCTCATGTGCCCCGTAAGCAGGTGACATTGTGTTTTAGTTACAGTGCTAGAGGCAGCCGGTGATAAAAGCACACAGTGCGATTATATACTATACAGTATAGAGGAATATATCTACATACAGTGTGTATATATATATATATATATATATATATAAATATATATAAAATAAAATCAAAAACGAATAGACGATACCGTTCTGTGGCTAACGAAATGCTTTTATTTGTGCGAGCTTTCGAGATACACTGATCTCTTCTTCCGGCGATGTGACAATGAATGAAGCAGAAAAGGTTTAACTTAAAAACAGTGCATCCTGGAATGTTATCTGTGACTGAAACCTATCCCTCCCCCTGTGCTGTATGCGATTTATGACTCGAGGTGTTAAATGATCCCTGAATGTTAGTGATGTAAGAGTGTGTGTGTGCGTATGTTTGTGTATGTGTGTGTGTGTGTGTGTGTGTGTGTAAAATACACAGTGAAACACCTATATATCTCTTGAAAAAGTAATTTAGTTAACCCTTTGGCCAAAGCCTCCTCCCGCCCAGGGTTTAAAGCTCGCCCCTCCCCACTGTCCAAGTAAGCAGGTTTTCTTTTCATGCAGCTGGCTGCGACAGGTTCAATGCCAGGACCATCCTTCCTCTAATTATAGAGGTAAATAAGGATTTTAATCAGTTAGTGTTAGGACCTGCGAACTGGTCATGCCTTGAAAGTGGCTCGCAGGCCTATACACTTTGGCCAAAGGGTTAACTAAATGACCCTTTTTTCAAGAGATATATACAGTAGGTATTTCACTGTGTATTTTTGTCACATTGGATGTTGCTCTGGACTTCCTTTTTGCTTGTTTTATACAATTAGCCACGCCCAGCAGCACTCCTTTTGATAATACTTATATACATACATATATTTTGTGGTAATTTTGGGGGGGTTTCTGAGAGCTTGCTGGGTATCTGTGTGTTTGTTAAGTATGTATATATAAATTTATAAAGCGCCCACAGTGTATACAGCGCTTTACAAAAGGTGTGTGGCGTGGGAGTGTATTCCAATGGTGTGGGTACGTGTAGAAATGAAAGAGGGTGTTGCAATATTATAAGTGTGTGGATACTATGTGGTCCTTATTGGTATATAGGGATAGATTTACATTGTGAATATGTATGTGTAAGAGACAGCTGTGTGCATTCATATAGCGCAGTTTGTATAGACATGGTCTTTAGCAATCATGGGAAGAGAATTCTCTTGTATCAGTAGTGACTCATGAAACTTCGGTCTCGGTTTAGGCCACCGCTAAGTGTCCTGAACAGTTGCATACATTTGTAGTCATGCAACCGCCTCTCTTTCGGTGTTCTAAGATTACCTTTGCTTATGGCCACCTTCAGATCGTTCATCTTATGGCCAGAGTCAGAGAAATGTTCGCCGACAGGACTGTCACATGTTCCGCGTGTGATGCTGTGGCGATGCAGATTCATTCTCTTGTTTAGCCCCTGTCCCGTCTCACCTATGTAGTAGCAGCCCCCTGGGCATTTCATGCACATGATGAGGTACACGACATTGCTGGAGGAACAGGTGAAGCTTCCTCTGATTGTGTACCCCAGATTCCTGTGTGGTATTTGTATTGTGCCCGCTGTGTGGAGCATTGCACAGGTTTTGCATCTTGCGCCCTAGCATGGTCTTGTCCCGCATTCAGTTGTACCGTTGAATACTTTACACTCCTCACCATCATTTTCTTGAGATTATGAGGGTGTCTGTATGATAATAATGGTGTTTCAGGGAAGACCTGTTGCAGTCTTGTATCTTCCTGGAGAATGGGTTGTAGTTCCCTGGCAATCTTGCGTAGGGCTTCTAGGTGTGGGTTATATGTCACCACCAAAGGTACCCTGTCGCTTGTCTCTTTCTGTATTCAAGGAGATCACTTCTTGGTATTCTGGTGGCTTTGTGGATTTGCTGATCTACAATTCTGTGGTTATATTCACGGTTTATGAAATCCGATCTCAAGGCTGTATCCGCTGGCCTCTGTCTGCTGTGTCGAAGCATATCCGGTTGTATCATATGGCTTGACTGTAGATGGTTGCATGCTTGGTATGTGTTGGGTGGAAGCTGTTGTCCCTCAAATAGCTGGCTCTGTCTGTAGGTTTGTGGTATACAGAAGTCTGTTGTTGGTTGTTCTTTATAGTAATGGCGGTGTCTAGGAAATGTACTTCGTCCGGGGAATGGGTGGGTTTGAGGTTGATGGTCGGGTGGAACATATTGAAGTTCTCACGGAACTGTAGGAGGTCCTATTCACCAGAGGTCCAAATCAGGAGGATGTTATCGATGTAGTGAAGGTATGTAAGGGGTTTCAAGTGACAGGTGGAATGAAAGTCACTTTCCAGTTTTGCGCAGAACAGATTGGCATACTGTGGCGCCATCCGAGTGCCCATTGCGGTCCCGGTTGTCTGGAGGTATGTGTCATTTCCACATACAAAAAGTAGCTATGGGTCAGAATAAGTTCAATGCATTTAGTCAGTGTCTCTGTGAGTGGCTCCTGCGGTCCCAGAAAGTATCTGCAGGCTGAAATCCCATCTTTGTGGGGGATGTTTGTGTAAAGTGACTCTACATTCATCGTAGCTAGTAGTGATGCATTTGCTTAAATGGGCTCCACGTGAATGGATTTTCCAGGCAAAAGGTGACACATTGTGTGCTCATTTTCATGTCATTTCCCAGAATCTCTTGCTGCAGTGGGAGCACTGTATGCTAGGTGATAATGGTGAAAGGCAGGGTTGCAGACCTGTCTAAGACATGTGAATGTGCTCACAAGTGATATTCTTTATTGGCTATATGCTAACGGTGGAGGTTTTTTGTTGCCTTTTTCACCCACCATAACTTAAAATGTGTGTGTGTATATATATATATATATATATATATATATATATATATATATATATATATATATTTATATATATATATATATATATATATATATATATATATATATACCACAGATAGATATATTCCTCAATAGGTATAGTATATAATCGCATCTATCTATTTATCTAGCTATCTACACAGTGCGATTATATACATATAAACACAGCAATGCAATTACTCAGTACACATACACACACACACACACACACACACACTTATATACAACCCGGCAATGAACAAAACCAGTGTTGATCGAATCCTGAGGTGCTGATGCTACAAATCAGTGAAACTCCGTTGACAGGTCTGTGTGTAATATAAAAATAAAAAACATTATAGCGAGAGAGGAGTATGTGTGTTTATATAGATGTGTATGTATGCATAATTAGTGTTTATTTTTTTTATCCAGATCTTACTTTCTGAAATCCTCCTGCAGTTTTCTGACTGGGATAAACAAAGATGGCCGAAGCAGTCTGTGAGCCAAATCAGCAGCTGCAACTAGCACATTTAAAAAAAAAAAAACGTACTCTCAGGAATATCCCTGGAATGACCTCACCGCGGGTTACATAACCCCTTCAGTGCCTGCAATGTGTTCAAAAGCGAGGGTTTACCCGTCTTCAAATGTAAAAGACCCCTTTGCAGTTTGCCGTGTGCAATGTGTTGCAGGGGCTGGGTCACTGACACAGAAAACCTTACAGTGTTTGTACACGATGAAAGAAATGCTTATACAATGTGTTTTTCCATTCCATTACTCCTACTGAAAGAGAGCCACAGATAATTGCATTGAGATATTAAACATTAAAACGGCTGCAGCCCCAGAGCCAAGCAAAACTCAGAGTAATAATTTTACCCTCATCCGCCTGTCTGACGGACCCAAAAATACTTTCCTTCTGCATCCTAACCATATACTTCACTACATTGGTTATTAGAGCAATATGGATTCAGTCATTGTTACTCAATGTACAATGCACGAACAGTCAACAGGACAGGCATTCAAAGATCCAAAGACGTATTCCTCAACGATTCAGCTCCCCTATATAAATATATATATATATATATATATATATATATATAACAATGAAAAGAAAAAGAAAAGCGTCCCAACTCAGCACTCAAGTATAGAATATGTATCAGACAGGGGAAATCCCCTATGAACATACTGATGGACCCCTAATACCCCTTGTTCTACATATATTTTGTGCTTATAGGCTTTTTCACCTTGCCTTGGGTATTAGGGGTCCATCAGTATCTTCATAGGGGTTTTCCCCTGTCTGATACATATTCTATCACAGGAGGATGTCGGCGTTTGTTTTAATATTTTTTGTATTTTATGTGTGATTATTTGTGCTATTTAATAAATCATAATTTTTTTTGAAATTTGTTCTGAGTATACTTGAGTGCTGAGTTGGGATGCTTTTCTTTTTCTTTTCATTGTTATATTACTTCTAGTCCCTAGCACCGTTAGTGGTTATTATATTACTAATTTAAGTACTCATTGTTTGCTTAGTCTGTTGCAGGCAGTTTGTCTTGTTGTAATATATATATATATATATATATATATATATATATATATATATATATATATATATATATATATATATATATATGTATATATGTATATATATATATATGCAAATACAACTGTATGCTCATCTGCATGTCTTAGGCAGGTCTGCAACCCCGCCTTTCCCCATTACCACCCAGCATACAGCACTTCCACTGCAGCAAGGGATTCTGGGAAATGACATGCAAATGAGCACAGTGTCACTTTTTGCCTCAAAAAACATTTTTAACATGGTTCCTATAGGCTTAAGCTTGCTGCATGGTCACAGCTTTGAGCACAGCCAGGGTTAAGGTGCATACCCAGAAAACCACCCACAGACAGCTGTTTCGACCTTGATGGGTCTCATCAGTGTGGGGTTGATTTTAACTGAGTATGCAAAGAGGCTATGGATAGGCTATACCATAATACTGAGTTAAGTTATGGTGAGTAAAAAAAGTGACAAAAACCCTCCACAGGAAAGCAAATATGCAAATACAACTGTATGCTCATCTGCATGTCTTAGGCAGGTCTGCAACCCCGCCTTTCCCCATTATCAACCATTAAAAATGGTTTTTGAGGCAAAAAGTGACACTGTGTGCTCATTTGCATGTCATTTCCCAGAATCCCTTGCTGCAGTGGAAGTGCTGTATGCTGGGTGATAATGGGGAAAGGCGGGGTTGCAGACCTGCCTAAGACATGCAGATGAGCATACAGTTGTATTTGCATATTTGCTTTCCTGTGGAGGGTTTTTGTCACTTTTTTTACTCACCATAACTTAACTCAGTATTATGGCATACATACATACATACATACATACATACATACATACATACATACATACATACATACATACATACATACATACATACATACATACATACATACATACATACATACATACATACATACATACATACATACATACATACATACCTCGACAACTGCACTCGCCCCCTCGCCTGGGGCGAGTGCATTTTGCCCGCTGTCGAGTGTTACCTTCGGCGGGGTGTGGCATCTCCCGGCATTTTCCCGCATCCCTCAATCTCCCATGAGAATGGCCGCGCAGTGTCAAATGATAACGAAACGCTACGTGATGTCATGCCGTCACGTAGCGTCCCGTTGCCATGGCAACGAGACTTTCAGATTGCGGATCCAATTTTAATCCGCGGCGGTGAGCGTTGGATAATCTGTTCCGGCCTCGAATAATGCGTTCAGCGGAATGCATTATCTAGCATTGGATAATCTGTTCCGACGGATAACGGACCGTCGAATAGGGAGAACCACCTGCATGTGTGTATATATATATATATATATATATACTAGCTGAGAGACCCGGCGTTGCCCGGGATGTAAATGCGTAATAGGTAGTATTATTTATAAATGGTGGAACAATAGGTGACTATTTGTTGGAAAGGTTGGATAATAATGTTGAAAAGAAAGATGGAAGAAAATGTAATACGATGTTGTATAAAAATGGTTTATTGTAAACACACCACAGTACAATGTATATTTTGGTGACATAAGTGATGTGAAAATGTGAGACGTGTGTCCTGCTAGGGTGTGAGCGTGTGTGAGGCGGCAGGTGGGTGTTCAGTACGGGTGGCGCGTGGGTAGTGAGTGCTGGCTGTGGGTGGGGGTCCTGCTAGGGTGTGAGGCGGCGGGTGTGTGGCGAGTGCGGGTGACAGCTGGTCAGTGATATTGTTGCGTAGGGGCAGGATGCGGCAGGTGTGTGTCGAGTGTGTGGGGTGGGTGAGAGGCGGCGGGTGTGTGTCGAGTGGCGGGTGTCTGTTGAGTGCGTGCGGCGGCTGTGTGGCACAGGGGTGTGAGCGGTGGGCGGGTGAAAGGCAGAAGTGCGGGTGGGCGAAAGGCAGAGGCAGGAGGGCGGACGAAAGGCATTGAAGGAGGGGAGGTGATGTCGGAGGGGTGGTGAGGGGGGGTGGTGGTGAGGGGAGGTGAAGGGGGCGGAGGGGAGGTGAGGAGGATGGGTGGTGAGGGGGGGGGTGGTGAGGGGAAGTGAAAGGGGGGCGGAGGGGAGGTGAAGGGGGGGCGGAGGGGAGGTGAAGGGGGGGCGGAGGGGAGGTGAAGGGGGGGCGGAGGGGAGGTGAAGGGGGGGGCGGAGGGGAGGTGAAGGCGGGGTGGAGGGGGTAGGTGGGAAGGGTGGAGGTGGGGGGCTGGGGGGGAGGTGAAGGGGGGGTGAGGGTAGATGAAGGGGGGGGTGGAGGGGAGGTGGTAAGGGGGGGGATGTGGTGGGAAGGGGGGGGATGTGGTGGGAAGGGGGGGAGGTGGTGGGAAGGTGGGAAGGGGGGGAGGTGGTGGGAAGGGGGGGAGGTGGGAAGGGGGGGAGGTGGTGGGAAGGTGGGAAGGGGAGGTGGTGGGGAGGTGGGAGGTTGTAAGGGGGGAGTGAAGGTGGGGTTGAAGGTGGGGGTGAAGGGGGGTGGGGGTGAAGGGGGCAGTGAATGTGGGGGTGGAGGGGGGGGTGAAGGTGGGGATGGAGGGGAGGTGAAGCGGGGGTGGAGGGGAGGTGAAGCGGGGGTGAAGAGGGGGTGGAGGGGAGGTGAAGGGGGGGGGTGGAGGGGAGGTGAAGGGGGGGGGGGTGGAGGGGAGGTGAAGGGGGGGGGTGGAGGGGAGGTGAAGGAGGGTGGAGGAGGGGAGGTGAAGGGGGGTGGAGATGGGGAGGGGTGGAGGGAGGTGAAGGGGGGGGGATGGAGGGGAGGGTGGAGGGGAGGTGAAGGGGGGGGGTGGAGGGGAGGTGAAGGGGGGGGATGGGGGGTGAAGGGGGGGGATGGAGGGGAGGTGAAGGGGGGGGGATGGAGGGGAGGTGAAGGGGGGGGTGGAGGGGAAGGGTGGAGGGGAGGTGAAGGGGGGGGGGTGGAGGGGAGGTGAAGGGGGGGGGGATGGAGGGGAGGTGGAGGGGGGGATGGAGGGGGGGATGGAGGGGAGGTGGGGGGATGGAGGGGAGGTGGGGGGATGGAGGGGAGGTGGAGGGGTGGAGGGGAGGTGAAGGGGGGGGGGGGAGGGGAGGTGAAGGGGGGGGTGGAGGGGAGGTGAAGGGGGGGGTGGAGGGGGGGGGTGGAGGGGAGGTGAAGGGGGGGGGTGGAGGGGAGGGGTGGAGGTGAAGGGGGGGGGGAGGGGAAGGGGGCTGTAGGGGGGGGTGGAGGGGAGGTGAAGGGGGGGGTGGAGGGGAGGTGAAGGGGGGGGTGGAGGGGAGGTGAAGGGGGGGGGGGGGGGGGTGGAGGGGAGGTTAAGGGGGGGGGGTGGAGGGGAGGTTAAGGGGGGGTGGAGGGGAGGTTAAGGGGGGGGGGGGTGGAGGGGAGGTTAAGGGGGGGGTGGAGGGGAGGTTACGGGGGGGTGGAAGGGAGGGGAGGTGGAAGGGAGGGGAAGTGGAGTGAGGGGTGGGTGAGGGGAGGTGACGGCCGTTCCCTCACCCGTCCGGGTCGCACGTGGATCTGAGGCGGGAGGCAGCGTGTTGTGGCCGCTCCCCCGCTGTGTCCATGGCGCGCGCTCGCTCACTTCGCTCCCCCGCTGACTGTAGCGGCGCCGGGGGGGGGGGGTGGAGGGGAAGTGAGTGAGGGAAGGTGAAGGGGGGTGAGGGGAGGTGATGGCCGCTCACTCACCCGTCCGGCAGCTCCCTCACCCGTTCGGCAGCTCCCTCACCCGTCCGGCAGCTCCCTCACCCGTCCGGCAGCTCCCACGTGGAGGGGGGGGGGGGGGGTGAAAGCGCGGGAAACAGGGAGAGGCGGAGCCTCCGGGACCGGTGGGGAAGAGAGCAGGAGATGTGCTGCTAACACTGTGAGCCCCGCTAATGTATGTAACACGGTCACCATGTGTGTGGGGGGGTTGTGTGTGTTTAGTGATGTGTGTGTGTGTGTGTGTGTGTGTATCGTGATGTGTGTGTGTGTGTATAGTGATGTGTGTGTGTGTATATAGTGATGTGTGTGTGTGTGTGTGTGTGTATAGTGATGTGTTTATAGTGATGTGTGTATAGTGATGTGTGTATAGTGATGTGTGTATAGTGATGTGTGTATAGTGATGTGTGTGTGTGTGTGTGTGTGTGTGTGTGTGTGTATAGTGATGTGTGTGTGTGTATAGTGGTGTGTGTGTGTGTGTGTGTGTATAGTGATGTATGTGTGTATAGTGATGTGTGTGTGTGTGTGTTTGTGTGTGTGTATAGTGATGTGTGTATAGTGATGTGTGTATAGTGATGTGTGTGTGTGTGTGTGTGTGTGTGTGTGTGTGTGTATAGTGATGTGTGTGTGTGTGTGTGTGTGTGTGTGTGTGTATAGTGATGTGTGTGTGTGTGTGTGTGTGTGTGTGTATAGTGATGTGTGTGTGTATAGTGATGTGTGTGTGTGTGTGTGTGTATAGTGATGTGTGTGTGTATAGTGATGTGTGTGTGTGTGTGTGTGTATAGTGATGTGTGTGTGTGTGTATAGTGATGTGTGTATAGTGGTGTGTGTGTGTATAGTGATGTGTGTGTGTGTGTGTGTGTGTGTATTGTGATGTGTGTGTGTGTGTGTGTGTGTGTCCTTCACTCCGCCTCAGTGATGTGTGTGTGTGTGTATAGTGATGTGTGTGTGTGTGTGTGTGTGTGTGTGTGTGTGTGTGTGTGTATAGTGATGTGTGTGTGTATAGTGATGTGTGTGTGTGTGTGTATAGTGATGTGTGTGTGTGTGTGTATAGTGATGTGTGTGTGTGTGTATAGTGATGTGTGTGTGTGTGTGTGTATAGTGATGTGTGTGTGTATAGTGATGTGTGTGTCTATAGTGATGTGTGTGTGTGTGTGTGTGTATAGTGATGTGTGTGTGTATAGTGATGTGTGTATAGTGATGTGTGTGTGTGTGTGTGTGTGTGTGTATAGTGATGTGTGTGTGTGTGTGTATAGTGATGTGTGTGTGTGTGTGTATAGTGATGTGTGTGTGTGTGTGTGTGTGTATAGTGATGTGTGTGTGTATAGTGATGTGTGTGTCTATAGTGATGTGTGTGTGTGTGTGTGTATAGTGATGTGTGTGTGTGTATAGTGATGTGTGTGTGTGTGTATAGTGATGTGTGTGTGTGTGTGTGTCCTTCACTCCGCCTCAGTGATGTGTGTGTGTGTGTGTGTGTATAGTGATGTGTGTGTGTGTATAGTGATGTGTGTGTGTGTGTGTGTGTGTTTGTGTGTGTGTATAGTGATGTGTGTGTGTGTGTGTATAGTGATGTGTGTGTGTGTGTGTGTGTGTGTGTGTGTATAGTGATGTGTGTGTGTGTATAGTGATGTGTGTGTGTGTGTGTGTGTGTGTGTATAGTGATGTGTGTGTGTATAGTGATGTGTGTATAGTGGTGTGTGTGTGTGTATAGTGATGTGTGTGTGTGTGTACGTGTGTGTGTGTGTGTGTGTGTGTGTGTGTGTGTGTGTGTGTGTGTGTGTGTGTGTGTGTGTAGTGATGTGTGTATAGTGATGTGTGTATAGTGATGTGTGTGTGTGTGTGTGTGTGTGTGTGTGTGTGTGTATAGTGATGTGTGTGTGTGTGTGTGTGTGTGTGTGTGTGTGTATAGTGATGTGTGTGTGTGTATAGTGATGTGTGTGTGTGTGTGTGTGTGTGTATAGTGATGTGTGTGTGTATAGTGATGTGTGTGTGTGTGTGTGTATAGTGATGTGTGTGTGTATAGTGATGTGTGTGTGTGTGTGTGTGTGTATAGTGATGTGTGTGTGTGTGTATAGTGATGTGTGTATAGTGGTGTGTGTGTGTATAGTGATGTGTGTGTGTGTGTGTGTGTGTGTATTGTGATGTGTGTGTGTGTGTGTGTGTCCTTCACTCCGCCTCAGTGATGTGTGTGTGTGTATAGTGATGTGTGTGTGTGTGTGTGTGTGTGTGTGTGTGTGTGTGTATAGTGATGTGTGTGTGTATAGTGATGTGTGTGTGTGTGTGTATAGTGATGTGTGTGTGTGTGTGTATAGTGATGTGTGTGTGTGTGTATAGTGATGTGTGTGTGTGTGTGTGTATAGTGATGTGTGTGTGTATAGTGATGTGTGTGTCTATAGTGATGTGTGTGTGTGTGTGTGTGTGTGTATAGTGATGTGTGTGTGTATAGTGATGTGTGTATAGTGATGTGTGTGTGTGTGTGTGTGTGTGTATAGTGATGTGTGTGTGTGTGTGTGTATAGTGATGTGTGTGTGTGTGTATAGTGATGTGTGTGTGTGTGTGTGTGTATAGTGATGTGTGTGTGTATAGTGATGTGTGTGTCTATAGTGATGTGTGTGTGTGTGTGTGTGTGTGTATAGTGATGTGTGTGTGTGTATAGTGATGTGTGTGTGTGTGTATAGTGATGTGTGTGTGTGTGTGTGTGTGTCCTTCACTCCGCCTCAGTGATGTGTGTGTGTGTGTGTGTGTGTGTATAGTGATGTGTGTGTGTATAGTGATGTGTGTGTGTGTGTGTGTGTTTGTGTGTGTGTATAGTGATGTGTGTGTGTGTGTGTATAGTGATGTGTGTGTGTGTGTGTGTGTGTGTGTGTGTGTGTGTGTGTGTGTGTGTGTGTGTGTGTGTGTGTGTGTGTGTGTGTGTATAGTGATGTGTGTGTGTATAGTGATGTGTGTATAGTGGTGTGTGTGTGTGTATAGTGATGTGTGTGTGTGTGTACGTGTGTGTGTGTGTGTGTGTGTGTGTGTGTGTGTGTGTGTGTGTGTGTCCTTCACTCCGCCTCAGGCCAATGAGAGGTGTGCGGGGGCGGGCGGGCCAAGGGAGCAATCTCATTGGCCTGGCCCAAGGTCCAATGAGATTGCCGCTAGGGACACGGGGAGGGGCACAGGGAGACACATACAGACCCGGACACATAGGACACTTTCAGAAATATATAGTAGATATATGTATATATACATACATACATACATACAGAAAACCAATAGGCACACGCTCTAGCACAGAGGGTCGCAAACTATTAGAGCTGCGCCCGCCTTGCCTTCTCCCCCCCGTGCTCGCGCACCCCTCACATCTTGTGCCGGCGTCAAATGGTGCCGCGGGGGTCACATGACGTCACACCACATGACCCCAAGGCGTCATTTGATGCCGCGTTGCCATGGCGACGCGTCACAGCAGCCTTCAGAATCAAGGTAAGTTGAGTTACAGAGGCCTCACGCGATGCCCCTGCATTTAATTGAAATGCCTTGGGGAAGAGCGCGGGACCTCTGCAACCGCCCGCGACCCCCAGTTTGCGCACCGCTGCTCTAGCATACTCACTGTATTGGCGTGGGTATGTATCATAAATGTATGTCTTTATTTATATAGCACCCACAGTGTACTCGGTGCTTTACAAAGACAATACAGTACTGGGAATTATAATACAATAGGAGCAACAAAGTCAGACAATAGGAAAGGAAATCTCTGCCCCGGGGAGCTTACAATCTAAGCGGAATGTTGGGAGTGTTACAGAGACAGCAGGTGAGGGAATACTGTAAGTGCAGTAGATGGCAGGGCTTGGCCACAGTGGCTGGTAGCAGTGACTGTGGCCACATACACAGATCACCCAAACCAGCGGCTCAGAAGAAGGATTCAGCACTCCCGGCACGTCTTGAAGAAACTATATTTAAACCAACGTTCCGGTTCCCGCAGGGACCCTCATCACGGCCGCGCCTCCGCTGCGTCAGTTAAACGTACAAGCGATACACGGACAGATTTCTCACAATCCTGGAATACATTTTTGACAGCAGACATTTTCAAACTGTTTCTGAAAAGTATATCTATGCACCAGACATTTAATAAAACAAAGAATAATGTTAGTGCAATTGCTTTTGCGATCTCCGTTAATGTCTCAATTTTCATTCATCTCTAAAATTGCACGAAAAGGACTTTTCTGGGGGGGGGG
Source organism: Ascaphus truei (assembly GCF_040206685.1). Taxonomy (NCBI): domain Eukaryota; kingdom Metazoa; phylum Chordata; class Amphibia; order Anura; family Ascaphidae; genus Ascaphus; species Ascaphus truei. The sequence goes on from NC_134495.1 coordinate 19,112,520, forward strand.
GGGGGTTCATTATAAAAAGTGCTGATTTTCTCTCTTGGTAAATGGAGTGTCTTTCCTGGTTTTATTTTTTTTAGAGGGGGGTTTAAACACCCATGAAATTGCTTCTATAATATATTTTAATTCCCGTTTCGTACCATTGGGTAAAAATGTCATTTTGTGTTGTGCAGGGCTGTGGTTCTTTAACCCATTTTAACAGCAGTGGAGCGGTTACGGTATCAGTAGATAAATATTATGCTTTCCGCAGTGGCTCTCTCCTTTTCTGCTGAGGTTGCTAAATGCCCCACAGAAATGCACTTGTATTATGAGTATTTTTTATTTTATTTTTAAATCTAGCTGTGAAAGCGTTAACGCCCAGAATATTAGCACGCTGTTTACGGAAAGGCGTCATCCTTAACGGAAAAAACGTAGACACATTTTTAGTGTCGCCATGCACAACATGTTGATTTTGTACTACTGTTGTGTACGCGCAAGCCCAACATATATATATATATATGCAAATATAGCTGTATGCTCATCTGCATGTCTTAGGCAGGTCTGCAACCCCGCCTTTCCCCATTATCACCCAGCATACAGCACTTCCACTGCAGCAAGGGATTCTGGGAAATGACATGCAAATGAGCACACAGTGTCACTTTTTGCCTCAATAACCATTTTTAACATGTCATTTCCCAGAATCCCTTGCTGCAGTGGAAGTGCTGTATGCTGGGTGATAATGGGGAAAGGTGGGGTTGCAGACCTGCCTAAGACATGCAGATGAGCATACAGCTATATTTGCATATTTGCTTTCCTGTGGAGGGTTTTTGTCACTTTTTTTACTCACCATAACTTAACTCAGTATTATGTTTTATATATATACATACATATATACATACATATATACATATATTATATACATATATTATATACATATATTATATACATATATTATATACATATATTACCCTTTTTGTGTTGTACGTTTGAGCACCTCCTGCACTTCAACCCCACACTGATGAGACCCATCAAGGTCGAAACAGCTGTCTGTGGGTGCCTTGGCCCTTTGGCTTAGATCAAGGCGATATGAGTGCTCCTCTCAACCTGCACAGCTATGACCAAATGCAGTACTATCCTATCTGGGGTTTCAGTAGGAAAGGTCTGTGGCAAGCATTTGGCCCTCTAGCTCGTTGAGAGGTGGTGTCCAGACCCCGGACCACAGAACCCCTGAGCCTTCGGGCTAAGGGGGGATGGCATTTGAACAACCAGCCCTTCGGGGCTGGGGTGCACCCGCACAACCCTCGAAAGAGGGGAGATGATGCGAACTCCCTTGCGGGCCTCGGGCCAGAGGGAGGAAGAGACGGATGTCCTGAATCCTAACGGAGGAAGGCATCAATGTCCCTGGAGACCTAGGCTTTCGGGCTGAAACCTTCAGGGAAACTGTGCACTGAGGGCGGGTCTGACTTCGGTTGGACAGTCCAAAGGCAAGCTCCCTATCCACTGAAGTGGACTGGGATCCGATGAGCGAGAGGGTGTACCCTCTCGGGAGGAAAAAAAAATAAAAAATAAAATATATATATATATATATATATATACACACATACATACATACATACACATACCCAGTGTTCGACAAACCTATACATTTGCTCGCCCCGGGCGAGTGGATTTAACCCCCGGGCGAGTAAATATTGGCCCAAGCAGCACACGTTTGGTACTAGGTGGCGAGTAGATTTTTTTGTGTGGCGAGTAGATTTTTTGGTGATTTGTCAACCACTGCACATACCTATCTACAGTATATATAATATACATATATACACACACACACACACACACACACACACACACACACACACACACACACACACACACACACACACACACACACACACACACACACACACACACACACACACACACACACACACACCTGGATATATATATATATATATATATATATATATATATATAAAAATATATATATATATATACACACACACACACATCTATATATACATACACGTACACGTACATATCTATATATAAGCACACACATCTATATACAGTATCTACTGTACACACACACACTTATGTTTCTCATATATAACACAGAGCTGTATGTTTCATTTTGCAGGGTCCTTGCCCTGGGGAGCTTACTATCTAATTGTGATGCTTGAGGCACAGAGAGATAGATATATGTTATACAGTATAGAGAGGGTAGGATACCCACTGAACAAGGGTACGAATAACGGTCCTACAATGTCTAATACTCCTTACACCAAAGCCTCGTCTATTAAAACTGCCGTTAATTGAACAGGGAAGAAGCCATTTGGGATCTGTTGCTAACTCATCCCATTAAATCAATGTTATGTGCTTTTTACAGGTGTCTTAAACAGGCATCCTTATTAACCAGTATATTAAGCTAATTTAGATCCAGCCTTGGGAGTAAAATTTTATGTTGATGGAAATTGTAATAAGGTCGTTCTCATTTCGGGACGAGCGGAGATGTAAGTTCTGCGTGGAAAGTACGGCGGCTGAACGGGTTATTTTTCCCGTTTTATTTTATGCCTAACCTCTCTATTAATATATTTCAATAAAAAGACATGGTGACATCCAAGGAAAATACCGGGAAAATTCAAATAACGGTCATGTTTAGTAAGCAAAATAAAATATGAAATAAAAACCGTATAATATCTCACGTAACATACATTACAATAATGGAAATCAATGAAATTATAGTGGATCGGCATGCTGGTAATTAATATGAAGATCGAACAGATATAGATCACCTTGTGTTTTAACATTGATCAAACGTAACATTTTTATTGGTGCAATTTTTCACATTTACAGGTGGAGTGTGCTGAATTTATCCAATGCTTCTTTTTCATTTTCAATGGTTGGTTCAACCTGTGTTCCTTAGGGTTTTAGCGAGTAAACTCAACCCCCTTATAACGCTGTGCATGGGGTCCAAAGAATCACATTGCGTTATAAGCGGATCGCGTAAGAAATAATGTACAATTGTACGCATTGTACAATAAAGTATTTAAGATAAGAATAATCGTGTTGTAAAGTATTCATAAATACGAAAATTGGGAGCCACGCTTGCATCGCGTTAAAAGCGGATTCGCGTTGTAACGGATCGCGTTGTAACGGGGTTGAGCTGTAAATCTAATACTTTTTTTTAATAATAATGTTTTTGTATTTACTGATGCACCCTTTGGGAACCCCAGGGCGTAGTTACTACGTCATCGGGACTTGGCACTCTGCGGGCGCCAGGGCGTAGTGAGTACGTCATGCTCAAAGGGACTGTTTTTTGGGGGTTAGATCGTGGCCTACATTCCCATGGAGTGCAGGAACACGATCTAACCAGTGAGGAAATAGTGGAGGAGGGTCTCTCGTCTTCTCTTTCCTCCAAAATGGCTGCCACGCACACATGACCGCACTGGGCCGGAAGGGCAGTGGCACTCCGGCACCGTGACCCCATCTCCAGCACTCAAGGGTAAACCAGAATCAAACCAGGGAGGTGGGTCCTCTAGAGGCCAGACGCTCTATTTTCAGCTCTGGCGACCCCTCCTGGTCCCAGAGAAACATACACTTACATAATGGTATCATTTTCCTAAGATGGCACCCATGGTCATCGGGAAACTGCTGCGCCATCCTACAGACCCGCAGTTTGTACATTTGCAAGAAGCCTGTGAGGTTTGGAAAGCTCCATACACTATAATTTCAGATAGAAAGAACTCTAATGTCGGTCTGCCAAAAGATATCCCAACCTACATCGAATCCGCTTTTCTCCGGGATCAATATGGCTACTAGAACTTTGATCTTCTACATCTTTAAATAATTGTCCCCTTAATCCCTTCACTGGTAGAGAATGGGCTAACACAAATTGACTCGAGACCATATAAATTGAGCCTATTATATATCTCACCATCGTCATCTTCAGCCCTTGTTGACCCGCTGAAGGCCTCCCCAATGATCTCCCAGGTACTGCAGTTACAGCCTCTCTTCTATACACATTTCCCAATGTCATCCTCCCATCTTACTTTTGGTTGTTATTTTGGTCTTTTAAATGCCTCTTGCAATCCAGTGGAGTCCCATCTCTGTCCAGCGATGGTCATTTCTTCTCACGATACGTCTGGCCCAACCGCCATTTTCATTTCTTCCCCCTTATGATGATGTCACAGACTTTTGTTTGGTTTCAAACGCATTCATTCTTTTCCCTGTGTCTTCGGGTAATACCCAGCATGCATCTCTCCATACTTCAAGTTCTGAATTCTATATATATATATATATTTATATTTGAGGCTTCCTCCCAGGTGACAATTTCTCAATGCTAATTCTTAGACAGCATTGGCTGCGAGTGTCATGTCTGCATTGTCCTTCACGCTGTCGCCTCAGCACTCAATTAAAATGACACTAATTAGATTGTGACATTTGCAAAATTCTAATGGAAAATAAAACTTCTTTTTATAGTGCCTTGTAGCAAGACACAAAAATAGCTGCCAAAGAAGCAGCCCCCCCCCCCGTTTATTTTATACTACGATAAGAGAAAGGGGGTCCCAAGAGCTGACCTGTGTCACTTTCAGCTCCGGGAACCACCTGGTCCCCGAGAAACCCAAAAATGTAACGTCGGTCATACTCCTTGGTATTGAAACAGGCCTACATGAAGATGACTCACGGCAAATGTAAACGGCCATTTTGTTCCCCCTTTAAAGGAGCAATCCGCTCACACTGAATGTGGGTGTGGGGGGGGGGGGGGACTGGAAATGTTTTTAAATGATCTGAACCAGGGGGTGTCCCTCAGAGACGATCCGCTGCAGAACGGGACAGTTGATCGCTGTCACCGAATGGCCGCCACCGCTTTGCAGCTGGAATCCCCGCCGCCGGCCGCTACTAAGGTAAGTTTTTGGTTAGGCCCGGGCCATAGACGTGTGGGGAGAGCGGAGGCGCGCTAACGCTGAGGCTCGCCTGCTTCAGTCAGCGCGATTGCACGGACTTGCACGCGAGCCAGCGTGCGCGGGGGGAGACGGGGGAAGGTGGTTGGAGGCGGGGCAGTGACGTCGCTGGGCCAATCGCCCGCGACGCACTGACGTCAATGTCACGGCGCCGACGTCACGGCGCTGTGACGTTGACGCTGCTGTGCTGTGATTGGAGGTTTTCAGCCGACAGCGCGCTGAAAAACAGCTTGGCGCTCGGCTGAAACCTCCAACTCGTCAGCACGCCTGCGGACGCTCGCGTGAGCCCCCTCTCAAGGCATCCTCATTGAGGATGCAGGGGCTCAGCGCGGAGCGTCCGCACGCCTCAGCACGGCTGGTCCATCTATGGACGCAGCCTTAGGGTAGGGACTTATTTTAAGGGGTTTAGCGATTAGGGTAGGGGGTTATTTTAAGGGGTTTAGCAGTAATTGTAGGGGGTTAATTTAAGGGGTTTAGCGGTTAGGGTAGGGGGTTAATTTAAGGGGTTTAGCAGTTAGGGTGTTAATTTAAGGGGTTTAGCGGTTAGGGTACCGGGGTTAATTTAAGGGGTTTAGCGGTTAGGGTAGGGGGGTTAATTTAAGGGGTTTAGCGGTTAGGGTAGGGGGGTTAATTTAAGGGGTTTAGCTGTTAGGGTAGGGGGGTTAATTTAAGGGGTTTAGCGGTTAGGGTAGGGGGGTTAATTTAAGGGGTTTAGCGGTTAGGGTAGGGGGGTTAATTTAAGGGGTTTAGCGGTTAGGGTAGGGGGGTTAATTTAAGGGGTTTAGCTGTTAGGGTAGGGGGGTTAATTTAAGGGGTTTAGCGGTTAGGGTAGGGGGGTTAATTTAAGGGGTTTCACGGTTAGGGTAGGGGGGTTAATTTAAGGGGTTTAGCTGTTAGGGTAGGGGGGTTAATTTAAGGGGTTTAGCGGTTAGGGTAGGGGGGTTAATTTAAGGGGTTTAGCGGTTAGGGTAGGGGGGTTAATTTAAGGGGTTTAGCGGTTAGGGTAGTGTTTCCCAACTCCAGTCCTCAGGGAACCACAACAGGTCCGGTCTTAAGGATATCCCTGCTCCAGCACAGGTGGGACAATCAGCGGCTCAGTCATTTTGACTGAGCCACCTGTGCTGGAGCAGGGATATCCTTAAGACCGGACCTGTTGGGGTTCCCCGAGGACTGGAGTTGGGAAACACTGGGGAAGGGTGTTAATTTAAGGGGTTTAGCGGTTAGGGTGTTAATTTAAGGGGTTTAGCAGTTAGGGTAGAAGGTTAATTTAAGGGGTTTAGCGGTTTGGGTAAGGGGTACATTTAAGGGGTTTAGCGGTTAGGGTAGGGGGTTAATTTAAGGGGTTTAGCGGTTAGGGTAGGGTGTTAATTTAAGGGGTTTAGCGGTTAGGGTAGAGTGTTAATTTAAAGGGTTTAGCGGTTTGGGTAGGGGATTAATTTAAGGGGTTTAGCGGTTAGGGTAGGGGGTTAATTTAAGGGGTTTGGCGGTTAGGGTGTTAATTTAAGGGGTTTGGCGGTTAGAGTGTTAATTTAAGGGGTTTAGCGGTTTGGGTAGGGGGTAAATTGAAAGGGTTTAGCGGTTAGGGGGTTTATTTAAGGGGTTTAGCGGTTAGGGTGTTAATTTAAGGGGTTTAGCGGTTAGGGTAGGGGGTTAATTTAAGGGGTTTAGCGGTTAGGGTAGGAGGTTAATTTAAGGGGTTTAGCAGTTAGGATAAGGGGTTATATATGTTATACATATATATATAATATCCAGCCATAACACAATATTAAAGTTAGAGCAGGGCCATCGCTGAACCCAACTTAGTATGAAAAGAACATCAAATATAGAAAGGAGAGGAGTCAGGGTCAGGGTGACCCGTGCGCTTCTTGCTCTTCACAAGATGTAAATTAAATAAGCCAGTGAAGGGAGCAGCACTCTGAGCAAAGCGCCACGGAAGGGGAAATCATTATTTTCTGCTCTTTGTAATTGCTTTTGACAAGGGCCTCTCAGAGAGAAAAAGACTTCCCATTGTTCAAGGGAACAGGTCATGGAATAGAGAGACGGAGTAAAAGGCAGCAATCTGTACTGAAACGTATAGAAAATATAGTCATATATATATATATAAATGTAAATACAACTGTATGCTCATCTGCATGTCTTAGGCAGGTCTGCAACCCCGCCTTTCCCCATTATCACCCAGCACACAGCGCTTCCACTGCAGCAAGGGATTCTGGGAAATGACATGCAAATGAGCACACAGTGCCACTTTTTGCTTCAAAAAACATTTTAACATGGTTCCCTATAGGCTTGAGCTTGCTGCATGGTCACAGCTTTGAGCACAGCCAGGGTTAAGGTGCATACCCAGAAAACCACCCACAGACAGCTGTTTCGACCTTAATGGGTCTCATCAGTGTGGGGTTGATTAACTGGGTATGCAAAGAAGCTAAAGGATGGGCCATATATATATATATATATATATACACATATATATATATACAAATGTAAATACAACTGTATGCTCATCTGCATGTCTTAGGCAGGTCTGCAACCCCACCTTTCACCATTATCACCCAGCACACAGCACTTCCACTGCAGCAAGGGATTCTGGGAAATGACATGCAAATGAGCACACAGTGCCACTTTTTACGTCAAAAACTATATATATATATATATATATATATATATATATATATATATATATATATATATAGTGGTTTTTAGTCACCTTTTCATCCACAATAACCTAAATAATGTGTGGTGATAACCTACCCAAAGTTTCAAATTGCAAAGCCAGTTCAACCAACCTCACACTGGTGACACCCACAAGGTCGAAACAGTCTGTGAGTGGGTTTATTGGCTTTGCATCTCATCCCAGGCGATGTTTAAAAGCTGTGCTTAAAACAGTGAGCATTGGCTTAAGGGTTCCATGTAATAATGTACTTGAGACAAAAGGTGGCACGGTGTGCTCATTTGCATGTCATTTCCCAGGATCCCTTGCTGCAGTGGACGCACTCTATGCTAAGTGATAATGGCGAAAAGCAGGGTTGCAGACCTGTCTAAGACCTGTGAATGTGCTCACATGTAATATTGTGTGTGTGTTATTGCAAGGAGAAAGGTGTTGAAACCCTAAGCAACCCTGTATCATTGATATTTACAAGAGCAATAACTAATTCAACTTGAAATAAAAGAAATCCCTCAAAAGAATTAAGGGATCATTCTCAAAAATGGTTATAATCATAATCGTCAGCCCGTGTCCCTCCATTGCTGGATGAAGGCCACCAGAATGATCTCCCAGGTACTGCAGTTACAGCCTCTCTTCTCCACGTCGCTCCAACACATTTTATGATTTCATCCTCCCATCTTCCTTTTGGTCGTCGTCTTGGTCTTGTGAATCCAGTAAAGTACCCTCTCTGTGCAACAATGGACAGTTCTTCTTGCAACGTGTCCGGCCCAACCGCCATTTGAATTTCTTCACACCTGTGATGAGGTGACAGACTTTTCTTTGGTTTCAAACGCACTCAGTTCTTTTTCCTGTCTCTTCGGGCATTACCCAGTATGCATCTCTCCATACTTCTTTGAGTTGTCTTGTGCATTTAGGGGTTCAGATTTCGCATCCCTACCTGAGCACAGGTAGGATACACTGGTTGAAAACTTTCCTTTTGGAGGGAAAGTGGAAGGTTCCCTTGTAGGATGGTCTTGGGTCTTCCAAACGCGCTCCATCCCATCTTCATTCTCCTATTGATTTCATTTGACAGGTTCCAGTCTGTTGATACTTGCTGGCAGCAGTAGACAACGTGCCTTAACCCCTAAAGTGACGATTGCATGGAAAGCCATACTAAAGTCAATGGGGCTTTCCATGCGGTAGCGCTAGACATATCCATATTGCACTTTATATAATAAGGCTCCATTGACTCCATATAGCTCTATTCCATTTCTTTATAGACTTGACATGTGTTGAACATCACTTTGGTACTGCTGAGATGCATATGGAGGCCCACCTTCCTACTTGCTTTGGAGAGTTCCCCAATTTGTTGCTGGAGGTTTTCTGGAGTTGTGGCAAAAATACCAATGTCACCTGCGAATCGTAGGTGACAAGTATTCATCGTTGATTTGGATTCCTTTATCTTCCCAATCTAATGTCTTGAACAATTCTTCCAGTGTTGCAGTGAAAAGCTTTGGTGACACAGTCTCCCTGCTGCACGCCCTTGCTGATCCTGGTGACGCGGCGTCTCCCTGCTGCACTCCCTTGCTGATCCTGGTGACGCGGCGCCTCCCTTGCTGATCCTGGTGACGCGGCGTCTCCCTGCCGCACTCCCTTGCTGATCCTGATCCTGCTTGTATCTTCATGTTATCTAATGGTTGATGTGGCTCTCTCGTAACTGTCCCTTATCATATGAACATACGCGTCTTCAACACTTTGTCTCCTTAATGCATTTAAAACCGCCGAGGTGTAGACAGAATCAAATGCTTTTTCATAATTTACGAATCCTAAACCGAGTGGTAGATGATATTTATTAGTTCAGGAAATCACTTCTTGTACGACTTGGATGTGGTCCATTGTGTTGTATCCACTGCACAATCCCACTTTTTCTCCAGGCTGGGCGAAGTCCATGGTCCGTTGCAACCGATCAGCGAGCATCTTCGTTAAAATCTTGTGATTGGAGGGAGGCTGATGGGTCTGTAGTTCTTGAGGTCTTCTTGGTCTCCTTTCTTGTGGATGAAGATTCTTTCTTGTGGATGAGGATAACTGTGGCATGGTTCTGGAATTTACCTGTTCTTCAAGCTGCCACTTCCAAGATTTCAGTTGTAAGTCCATCTTCCCCAGGAGCCTCCCCATTCTTCAAGGGTATTATTCCCTTTGCTACTTCTTCTCGAAGGACGCATAGTACATAAGTATTGGTTTCTTCTCGCTATTCGTCTGATTATTCCCTGTGTTATCTGTGTCCTTGTGCAATTTCATGTAGGAGTTCTCTACTCTCTTTATGATAAGTGCCCGGTCTTGTATTTTCGAACCATCGTCTTGTTTGAGTGCGATGATTTGCTTCTGCGCAATCATAAGTCGCTGCTGCATCCAATTCAAAGTGTGTGTGTGTTACACACTTTTTTTTTGTTACCTGATCCAGGGACAGAACCCCCAATTTCTTATTATGTCTTCAGGAGCAATTTGTTACTTTATCCTTGGTGCAAACGATCTGCGTCACTGCTGGCGAGCCAATCACTGAAAGAGACGGTGGAATGATATGCGCGTTCTCTTTACAGATGCACAGCGCTCATTTTTTGGGCACCCCGTCAAATTTCTTCTGGTTTGTTGGTTCTCCATTAACAATATATATTCTTAAATAGCAGCGGTTCAGGTATGAGCAACAAAATATGGTTTCTGGCAGGAGTGGCCACCTCCAGTCCTCAAGGGCCACCAACAGGTCAAGCTTTCAGGATAACCCTGCTTCAGCAGTTGGCTCAGTCAGTGGTTCAGTCGAGCCACCTGTGCTGAAGCAGGGATATCTTTAAAACCTGACCTGTTGGTGGCCCTTGAAGACTGGAGGTGGCCACCCCTGGTTTATGCAGTGGACGCAGTAATTGGATTAACCCCTTCAATGTTTTTAAAGTGAATGACGGTATCCGTGATGTTTAGCATCAGCGACTGATAGCCCAAGTCTCTGCCACACATCAGTATTTACCCATTACAAAATGCTGTGTTTTGGGGGTCCAGAACCCCCAAATCTCACCGATTTTTGGTGACCGACCGTTCTGGGAAAATATTACAGCTGGTTTTTTATTTATTTTTGCCTTGAGCGGGTGGGGAGGGGAAAAACAAAACATATTTAATAGAAAAGCAATAGGCATCTGACCTGCAAGGGAACTATAAACAAGATACAGACACGTGACATGGGTCCGTGACCGTAAAAAAAAGACTGAGCAATGAATAAACCTTTCTACCCACGGCTTGTTTACAGACGGAATAGCAGAAGCAAAATACACAGAGTCACTGTCCTTGTGTCTGAGCTGAGAATTAACCTCTTTGCTGCCAGGGTGGGGGGGGGGGGGTGATGAATAGGAACACATGGGACGCTGCAAATAAAATAAAAAATATCACCACAGCGAATATAATTCTGCGCTATTTTGCTACAGTGTTTTTTTTTGGTGTTGCAGCCGGTAAACCCTCATTTGCCATATTATCTCTGACATGCTGTTGCAGGCCTCTCTGGCAGCAAAGGGGTTAAGTTGAACGGTTATAACGGTGACATTGTTGCAGGGCGCCGAGATTTTACATGTGGGTTTGAAGTCGGTCTCGCTGATTATTATTTTAAAATTAGAAATCGGCCCCGTAGACGTCTCCGAAGAAAAGAAAAAAAATTGAACATTTAAAAAATGTACTTTTCCATTAACATCGGCAATCTAAGCTCTTTTGTTTTTTAGTCAAGATTGCAGGAGGGGGTCTCTGGAGCTGAACCCTAATTCCTTTTAGCTCCGGGGGACCCCCTGCTTCCGGAGATACTTCCCTCTGTAGTAGATGCCGGTAGCCGCTCCGCACGAGTTTCAAAGCTCTCGCACCCTGCGAGCCAATAGGAAGCCGTGACATCATCAGGTTCGGATTCCGATTGGCCCATGTGACGCGGGAGCTTTAAACTTTAAAGCCCAGCAAGCTCAGCCAGAGCGGCTACCGGCCCTTACTACAGAGGTAAGTCTCTCCGGAAGCAGGGGGTCCCCGGAGCTGAAATTAACGGGGTTCAACTCCAGAGACCCCCTGCTTTAATCCTGGGTCAAAACATTTGGAAAAAATAAATAAATATATATATATATATATACGCCATTTTTGGGAGAACCCAAACCCAACCAGCATCACGAACCCCAACAACGAAGCGCCATTGCGACGATTAAACAAGTCACTGCGATTGAATCTGGTCCTAAGCGGGACTGCGTCTTTAAACTGGTCCAGGCAGGCGGCCCAACTGTGTACACATCATTTTGCATACGTCCGCTGAGCACAAATGCAGTAAGACACATTATTAGCCCTGACTGGTACAACGGCAAAGCTTGTCTTATCCTGTTATAGTCCTAGAGGGAGAAAACCGAAGTGAGCAGCTCAACTGTTTGTACGCGTCCTTAACCACTTTGCTGCCAGAGACGCAGATCTGGGAACAAAGGGGTTAATTGATGATTTGATTATTATTATTATATATATTTTTTTTTAACATGGATAGGAAGAGAGGGTCCGAGGGAGCTGAACGGTGATAATTTCGGCTTCGGCGAACCCCTCCCGTTTTCCCGGAGGATGCAGCGTCGCTGCTTCCCGGTGTTTAAATCGCCAGCGTCACGCCGGCCTGTCAGGAAACGGCGCAGGATGGCGGGAGATGAAAGCCGCTATTTTGTGACCTCGGGCAAAGTCCCTTTATATTCCCCGCACTAAAACTAGATTGTCAGCCCTACGACTGTCAGCCCGGGAAAGTGCTACATGCAGCGCTGCAAACACTGCCCGCGCTCTATAAGAAGAAAAACATATATATATATATTATTTATTGAGCTTCTCGCTAATTTTGGCGTCTCACTGATTTGGAGTCAGCCTCGTTAACGTTTAGCGCCAGCCGTCTCAGACTTTAACGCGCCTCGGACATTCGGCGTGCGGCAAGAAAGGTGCCACCTCCAGGGTCCCTCATGATGTAAACCGTCTCCTTTTTCTTTTGGGGACGTACACGTACCTCACTGAAGCCCCCCCCCGCCCCCCCAGATGCAGAAGTGGCGGAGGTGTCACGACCCTCCGGTGCTCCACGGGTTAATGAAATTTTGCAGTAAACCCCCCCCCCCAAATCTCACGGTTGTCGGTCATGGGGGGGGGGGGGGGGGAAGATACGTTGCATGCAATTGGGGATGGGTGTTCTCTTACAAAAGTGCCGGGGTTCCCGGATCACGTCTTGTGCTGCGGGGGGACAGCACTGTGTCTTTAAGAGACAAATCAAATATTAATATAGGGGATAGTTGCAGATCTGTCTCCTAAATGACAGGGGGGGGGGTTAAAACACGCCTTAGGCAGGCCGCAGGGCCCTTCCAATCCATTTAATGTGACAATCCTTTTTCTCTCGCTGACAAAGATCACTCCTGTTTCAGCTCTAAATTGTTGACTCTGCAGATTAACCTGGCACTAGAGAGTGTGGAAAATGCGTACCGGGGAAAACCATATTTTTAGAGGGATTTTAAAAAATGGCTGACATGCAAACCGTGCATTTCAGTTCTGGTGCCTATTTTTTAGGGTTTACCAAGAAACTCCCTATATGGATTATGAAATGGGTAGAGGAGGGGCTGGACTAGTAACTGGCAGATGGGGAGGAGAGAGAGAGGGGGGGGAGAGAGAGAGAGGGGGGGGAGGAGAGAGTGGAGTGGGTGAGTGAGAGTGAGAGAGAATAGAGCGAGGGGGAGGGAGGAGAGAGACGTGGGGTGGGGAGAGCCAGGGGGGAGGAGAGAGAAAGAGAAGGGAGGGGGGAAGAGAGAGAGGGGAGAAGATGAAGGGGGGAGGAGGGAGAGAGAGAGGAGGGAGGAGGGAGAGAGAGAGAGGGGGGAAGATGGAGAGTGAGTGAGTGAGAGGGAGGATAGAGCGAGGGGGAGGGAGGAGAGGGAAGGAGAGAGAGACACGAGGGGTGGGGAGAGCCAGGGGGGAGGAGAGAGAAAGAGAAGGGGGGGAAGAGAGAGAGGGGAGAAGATGAGAGGGGGAGGAGTGAGATAGCGTGGGGGAGGGGAGAGAGGGGGGGAGGGATGAGAGAGGGGGAAGGGAGGAGAGAGAGGGGGGAGGAGAGGGGGGTGAGAGAGTGAGGGCAGGGGGAGGAGACAGTGGGGGGAGGGTAGGAGGAGGGGGGAGGAGAGAGTAAGGGTAGGAAAGAGGGGGAAGGGGGTAGGCGGTAAGAGAGAGCGAGAGGGGGTAGGAGAGAGAGAGGTGGGGAGGAGAGTGAGAGGGCGGAGGAGAGGGGAGAGGATATGCCCCCCTCCCCCCCCCCCCCACACACACAACACGCACCTATATACAAAAGTATCTTCTTATATTATATATTGGTTTCTACTCGAGTTCTGATTGATCAATACATCAGCACTGCCAGTCCGGGTTAGAAGGGAAGGCATGTGTAAGTGCCATTTAATTAAATACAAGCCTTCTCCTCTCTGCTGAACAGCGCAATATCTAAATTAATTTGGCCGCACGGATTTAATTAAGACGATTTATGATTTAAATACGGCTCCAGCTAACGGAATGGGGAAAGGACCCGCAGGCTCGGACGGTCATCGCTCTGCCACGCGTTCCTGGCTCATCTCGGGAGCCAAGGGGTTAAAATGTCAGTTCCGCATGCACACGGAAATTGCAATTTGTATATTAGCTGCGCACAACTACGCCCGGCGCCTCAAAGCGTAATGTCCCACATAGCAGGGCAAAAAATATACACCGGATCGGTGTAAATCGCTTCCTTACAAATAGTCCACCGCCCTTTAAGCGAGTTTCACGGACCGTATATTTGTATCTTGTGTAAAATGAATGCGTTGCGCTTTTCTCTGGGAACACCGAATTGAAAAGGTAACAGCTACGGGGTGCATCTGTTTGACTAATGACGGTGTCAGAATTACTGTGCAAACATATAACGCAGGGGGGTGGCCAACTCCAGTCCTCAAGGGTCCCCAACAGGTCAGGTTTTCAGAATATCCCTGCTTCAGCACAGGTGGCTCAGTCGTTGACTGGCCAACTCCAGTCCTTAAGAGCTACCAACACGTCAGGTTTCAGGATATCCCTGCTTCAGCACAGGGGGCTCATTCAGTGGCTCTGTCTCTGACTGGTTTCTTTGCAGTGTGAGTTCTCGGGAGACGGGATTTGCAGTGTGAGTAATCTTGGGATATGCGGTTTGCAGTGTGAGTTCTCGGGAGACACGGTTTGCAGTGTGAGTTCTCGGGAGACGCGGTTTGCAGTGCGAGTTCTCGGGAGACGCGGTTTGCAGTGTCAGTTATCTCGGGAGACGGGGTTTGCAGTGTAAGTTCTCGGGAGACGCGGTTTGCAGTGTGAGTTCTCGGGAGACACGGTTTGCAGTGCGAGTTCTCTGGATACGCGGTTTGCAGTGCAAGTTCTCGGGAGATGCGGTTTGCAGTGTGAGTAATCTCAGGAGACGCGGTTTGCAGTGCAAGTTCTCGGGAGACGCGGTTTGCAGTGCGAGTTATCTCTGGAGACGCGGTTTGCAGTGCGAGTTATCTCTGGAGAAGCGGTTTGCCGTGTGTTATCTCTGGAGACGCGGTTTGCAGTGTGAGTTCTCTGGAGACGCGGTTTGCAGTGCGAGTTATATCAGAAGACGCGGTTTGCAGTGTGAGTTATCTCGGGAGACGCGGTTTGCAGTGTGAGTTCTCGGGAGATGCAGTTTGCAGTGTAAGGCCGCGCTTATAGTCAAAACAAGTAGATGTAATCTGTCAAGTGCCCCTATAGTGGGCGTGACCACGACGGAGCAACCAAAATCGCTGAAGTCAATAGATTTTGATATTTACCGCGATGGCCGCACCACGTGACTGCAATAAGCCAATCACATTTCCTCTGCCTGACGTTACCGCCCCTTGCAGCCAGCGACATCGCAAACACTGAATTACAACTTTTGCGATGGGTAACGTCACTGGTCGCGTCGCCGTCAATGTAGCCGGCACTATAAGCTCAGCCTAAGTTATCTCGGGAGACGCGGTTTGCAGTGTGAGTTATCTGTTCTTAATGTAGCTTGGCCCGGACACTGAGATCCATACAACAAGATCTGTGCTCGTTAATTCTATCTGCCTGTCCTTCAACCAGAGGTCAGAGTGCGATGGCAGCAAGTGGTAACGAGTACCATGACCGTACTATTTATATAAGGTACGGGATTAACTTTAATTTAAAGTCCCAAAGAACAAATAAAACTACACACACACCCCCACACCCACAGACAGACACACAGACAGACAGAAAAAGACAGACACACAGACAGTGACACACACACAGAAAAACACAGACACACAGACAAGAAAAACACAGAGACACATACAGAAAAACACAGAGACAGTGACACACACAGACACACACACACACAAAGACAGAGACACACACAGACACAAACACACACAGACAGACACACACAAAGACACAGACACACACAATGACAGTGAGACACAGAGACAGTGTATGTACGCACACAAGATACCATAACCACTTTTTGCATGATGCTTCCTGAGATCAAGGAGCAGGTTTATGTCTACGTTTGGATACATTTTGACGTCATTATGAATCAAGATGGCGGACTCAACCTTTCAAAACTGCATTGATTTTAACCAAATTTGGCCAGATTGTATTATGTACCTACAGGCACTCCACAATAATACCGGAAGAATCCGTTCCGCAAACTGCCGGCAGGATATTGAAAACGTTGGAACGCGAATCCCGTGGCTAAAGAGTGGCGGATAAACCGTTCCAACGTCAGATAATGCGTTCCCGCGGAACGCATAGCGAAACGTCGGATAATCCGAACGTCGGATAATCCGTTCCGACGTCAGATAATGCGTTCCCGCGAAACGTCGGATAATCCGTTCCGACGTCAGATAATGCGTTCCCGCGGAACGCATAGCGAAACGTCGGATTATCCGTTCCGACGTCAGATAATGCGTTCCCGCGGAACGCATAGCGAAAAGTCGGATAATCCGTTCCGACGTCAGATAATGCGTTCCCGCGGAACGCATAGCGAAACGTCGGATAATCCGTTCCGACGTCAGATAATGCGTTCCCGCGGAACGCATAGCGAAACGTCGGATAATCCGTTCCGACGTCAGATAATGCGTTCCCGAGGAACGCATAGCGAAACGTCGGATAATCCGAACGTCGGATAATCAGTTCCGATGTCAGATAATGCGTTCCCGCGGAACGCATAGCGAAACGTCGGATTATCCGTTCCGACGTCAGATAATGCGTTCCCGCGGAACGCATAGCGAAAAGTCGGATAATCCGTTCTGACGTCAGATAATGCGTTCCCGCGGAACGCATAGCGAAAAGTCGGATAATCCGTTCCGACGTCAGATAATGCGTTCCCGCGGAACGCATAGCGAAACGTCGGATAATCCATTCCGACGTCAGATAATGCGTTCCCGCGGAACGCATAGCGAAACGTCGGATAATCCGAACATCGGATAATCCGTTCCGACGTCAGATAATGCGTTCCCGCGGAACGCGTAGCGAAACATCGGATTATCCGTTCCGATGTCAGGTAATGCGTTCCCGCGAAACGCATAGCGAAACGTCGGATAATCCGTTCGCCGTAAAGCGAAACGACGGATAGCGAGAACCACCTGAATATAGGTTTTATGGTCTCTGAGCTATGGCTCTGACAGACAGGCTCTTTTATTACTATACATACATACACTTAGACCCAGACACACACACACAGACACAGACACACACACACAGACCCAGACACACACACACAGACACAGAGCGATACACACACGTATATAATCAATTGAAAAAACTTTGTTAAACTGTAGTTAAGGTTTGTAAGCAAACCATTCAAAAGTCTGAAAATGTCAAAGTTAAGGTGACAAGCAACCGTAACTCCCTTCCTATGCTTTGCTGATGTCATCATACATGACGTCACAGTTTACATCAGCAATGACATCAGCAATGACATCATATGTTTTTGAGAGACTCCTCAGGAAGCAAACGCGCCAAACGCGTAGAGTTGAAAGCTCCGGAGGACTGCTGAGCTCTGAGTGCCTACGGGGACAGCTGATCAGTGGTGCAGGAGAACGGGGCTGACTGCATACATCTGCAAACACCGCGAGACGTAAAGGCCGACGTGAGCGGTCCGCACACACGCCGTCGGCACCAGTCTGGTAGCAGCAAGGCATCGCATCCCGGGCGGGGTGTACCCAAACGCCTGAAACCGCCATGAGAGCTGCTATTTGTACCCCAGTGCTTTAAAGATCTGGGAAAGTGTGAGTGTACAGAGAACCGCGTTCCTTTCCCTGTATAAAAGCTTATTGATTTGCGCTATGTTCCTCTTTTCTCTCTTCTCTGCATACGCTGCTTGATTGATTGGGAAGAGTGGTAATTGCAGCTGATTGCACTGTAGTGCATGAAACAATTCATCTAAGAACCTGTGAGACAGTCCTGTTTTCTATTTTCCCATCCATTTATATGGTTAACTTGTCTGCATATCACTTTTTCAGAGTCACTAACTGTCACATTGTGTTTATATTTTTTTGGTACAGTGCATCCTGTGCTCCTCTTATATTTTTCAGGTTATGTTTTGATACAAAGGGAGCCCAGAGCTACTTCCAATATGACAAAAATACACCGTGAAATACCTATATATACATCTTGAAAAAAGGGTCATTTAGTTTAACCCTTTGGCCAAAGCATTATAAGCCTGCAAGCCACTTCAAGGCATGACCATAATATTGCAGGTCCTAACACTAACTGATTACAATTCTTATTTACCTCTATAATTACAGAAAGAATGATCTGCATTGGATCTGTTTTGTTTTTTGTAGTATACAGTGCCACGCTCAGTAGCACTCCTTTTGACACTTATATACATATATATACTTTGCGGTAATTTGGGGGGTTTATATGAGCTTACTGGGTATCTGTGTGTTTGTTATGTTTTGATGCCTGATGAAACCCCCCCCAATTTAAAAAAAAATATATATGTTAAAAATGGTTTTTGAGACAAAAAGTGACACTGTGTGCTCATTTGCATGTCATTTCCCAGAATCCCTTGCTGCAGTGGAAGTGCTGTATGCTGGGTGATAATGGTGAAAGGTGGGGTTGCAGACCTGCCTAAGACATGCAGATGAGCATACAGTTGTATTTGCATATTTGCTTTCCTGTGGAGGGTTTTTGTCACTTTTTTTACTCACCATAACTTAACTCAGTATTATGGTATATATAATATATTATATATATATATAATCAAAAAATAAATAGATGATACCGTTCTGTGGCTAACGAAATGCTTTTATTTGTGCGAGCTTTCGAGATACACTGATTTGATTATTGAAGCTCGGCTAACACGGTACTGATACCTCTACATATATATATATATATATTTACCCAACAGCGTTAGAAGAAAAAAAAACATCCATTTTTATTCCATTCAGAAACTAAAAAGCCACACCTCCTACTGGCCCACACGCGGGGACAATTATTTCACTTAACATGAATAAAAACGGGGGGGGGGGGGGGGGGAGAACTGTTCCTTCAATTCGGCGAGGACACTGCCCATTAATCGCCTGTGCGCCAGGGAAAAGCCGGTGAAACACTAACAAAAAAAACACTGCTCCCGGCACGGCAGCGAAGCGGTTAAATCGCGGACAATATATTACAAAAAAAAAACCACACACACACAAAAAACCAAGCTACATTTTTTTTTTTTTTTTTTTTTTTAAAGGAGGAGGATTGCAAACCTCCCGGAGTTCAGACAAAGGGAGTGGGGGCTTTAAAATAGACTCATTGAAATGTTTGAAAGGCCTTATCAGCGCCTGTCATATCTGTGTCCGTGCGCTGCCGCTGGGAACGCCAGGCAGTGTTAAAGCTCCGACTCTTCACAGACACAGGCTGCTGCGGGCGTCAATGTTTAACACTATGTATTTATATATATATATATATTTATATATATACGGTATATACACACACACAATATAAAACAATGTATTTTGTGCTTATATACATATGTTAATAAGACGTGTGTGTGTGTGTGTATACACACTGAAAGATCTGTTTGTGTCCTTTCCAACACTGTTTTCACTTTTACAATCTGATACTTTGCTCAGGAGATATGAGGCGTTTGAAATATTAAATTCCCGGGCGGTTAAAATGGGGCTCTCCCCGACACCCAGTGCCGTTTTAAGGTTACCATGGTAACCCCAGGAGCTAGAGATGAAGGAAATACCTGTCTTTTCTTTTTAACAATAGAAAAAAAAATTATATGAAAAAGAAGCAGCACACGCTTAGGGGATAAGAAACGAATATTATGGGGAGTTAAACTTGGATAGGATTCTGGGGGGGGGGGGGGGAATTCTGCTTTAAAATCCTATTGGAAAAGTGACAAACGTCCAAACTCCCCAACTAAACCAGTTCCATCCACTGTATGCAGTTAAAGAAGCAGTCAGGATCTGTTTAGATCATGTGGGGTGTGAACCCCAATACTATGCGAACACTGTCATTACTTGCCTCCACAGGTGACCCGGGTACCATCCCCTGCAGGGGAAACAAAATGGAGGTTCGAATCTCCCTGCGGCACATTAGGATAGCCGCGATGTCACCCGTCCATGGCTTCCTCGTGCCGCGGGAGATTTAAGAAACCAGGAAGTAACCAGCAGCATCTACAGAGGTAGGTATTTAGGGAACGAGAGGGGGGGGAGGGGGGTGTTCCCTACAGCTGAAATAACCCGGGGGGACCCCCCTGCTTCATAACCATTTGAAAAAAAGGCGCCCTACCTAGGAGGGAATGCTCCTTTAGTGGCAGGGAGTATTAGTGATGGTGACATGTACTTGAGCACAGAGAGAGATCGGTGGACAGATTATAGTATTTCGGAGCTAATGGAGATAGGTTTTAATCCGAGGCACAAGGAGGATAATAGAATTTCAAATTGGTGCCGGTAAGGACGGGAGCGAACCCAAGATCAACACTTATTAATATATCCAGCTGTGCCAGGCGAGAGACGGGAGACAGAATGAGCCAATTACTAGGGTAATAGGGGCAAATTGAGTTATAGGACACTTTTCAATTACGTGCCACTCAGCAACATATAATGAGACTGCAACGAACCCGAAAGCGCTCAGGCATATAACAATTGAAGGGATGTTAGGCGTGAAGGCTGTTCTTGATCATATCCAAATACCAGAAGGGATCCCAGCAAGGGATTCTGGGTACATACAGTTGGGTACTATGGAACCAATAGCAGTGATGTGCGGGACTTTCTCACGAGGTCACGAACCTTGCAAAATATGCCCTTTTTTTGGATCCCGGCAAAAGCCGCGTCTGATGACAAGGGTACGCAAGCAAACGCCGTATTTCAGTGTCTGGATGTGAGTTTAGGTATAACTTGTGATATTATAACGCCTCAATTGCTTGTCATTATCACTAACGTTCCGTTGTAGGTAACGCTCTGCTCTTTTACGGTAGAAAACATGACTTAACGTTTACGTTATTGTCCTTTAAAGATACTTCGTTAGTCGTAACGGGACATTAAGTTAGGTTACCGCCACGTTAATTGGCTTAACAAGAGCCTTGTGGATCTGGGCCATAGAATCCTATTAAAATGGGCTTTGGAACCAACCAAGGTGTGATGTTCAGACCACATAGAAGAAGGGGAGGTTGGCCATAGTCATGGCGAAGGACATTTTCTTGACCCTCACCATCTTCACATCCATGGGGATCTTTTATGAAGGCGAAAGTAAATAACTCATACACGTTGCTAGACTCTACATGTCTCTAGACATCATATTCCGTAATGGCCATGAGACTTCTGCTTCATTATTTGAGCTGCTATAAAATATCAGGAGTGAAGCCAACATGCCAAATGATGACTACCATTGCTCTGGCACTTCTTGACGACATAATTACTATCGGCTACTCAGGACGTTAGCATGTCCCCCCCGAATGTCACTTACACTTCCGAGTTTCCAGGCCCTTGTTTGCACAAATGAGGTGCTTCGCTGGAGGATTCTGGGTCCTTTGAAGACAGGCCAACATGGTTACAGGGAGGTACGGTCAGCTGGGCCGGAGGTTGCACTGCAAGAGGAGGAGATACGAGATGACATTTTCTTTCAGGTTAGGGTGGATAAATAGGTCAAAGTAATAGAAAAAGGTGACCTTCCACCGTTCAGACTACAGCAAAGACATAGAACCCATGACTGTATCTTCTACAGCCACCCAAAAACTGTTTTCATCCACCCGTTGTAACATAAGAGTGGTTAAGCTGCCAACAAGGATTCTGGGTAATGGAATGCAAATGAGTATGTATGGATGTTTTCCTACAACATGTGCCTGGTATAAGGAGGTATAGAATCAATACCCACTCAGAGACAGCCTTTTCCTCCTGTTAGACTCCGTTTAAACCTGGTTAATGATTCTGATACGGTGTTTAAAATGGACTTATTTAAATCCAAAAAGGGTTAACCAATTTAAAAAATGATAGGCAAAGTGCCCAAGTGTTTTTGAAGTGAAACTACTTTTGTGGCAGTGCTATCCAAAAAAATGACATAGGGAAAAAACCTGAAAATTGTCACGAAACAAATAATGGAAGTGACTGACTGCGCATGTGCAGAATTATATTCTGCGCATGTGCAGCAATACACACCACACACCTTCCCCCCTCCCAAGCACAGTACTGGCGCAGCTCCGCGCATGGGTACCGGGCCCCCAGCTCCCCCCATGCAGCAGGCCTCTGTCTCCGCTGCTGTTGCGAGGGGCCTCCTGTGTAGGCCCCGCCCCCGCGCCAAATCTTTGGAGGCTTGAAGGCAGGGTACAGAAGATGCGTGCGCGATGTGCTGGGGTGGAGGGAGATGTGAGGTGCGGGGGGGGGGAGATGTGAGGTGCAGGGGGGGGGGAGAGAGATGTGAGTTGCAGAGGGGGAGGGTGATGTGAGGTGCAGGGGGGAGGGTGATGTGAGGTGCAGGGTGATGTGAGGTGCAGGGGGGGAGGGTGATGTGAGGTGCAGAGGGGAGAGGGTGATGTGAGGTGCATGGGGGGGAAAGGGTGAAGTGAGGTGCAGGGCGGAGGGTGATGTGAGGTGCAGGGAGGGAGGGTGATGTGAGGTGCAGGGGGGGAGGGTGATGTGAGGTGCAGGGAGGGAGGGTGATGTGAGGTGCAGGGGGAGGGTGATGTGAGATGCGGGGGAGGGTGATGTGAGATGCGGGGGAGGGTGATGTGAGATGCGGGGGAGGGTGATGTGAGATGCAGGGGGGGAGAGGGTGATGTGAGGTTCATGGGGGGAGAGGGTGATGTGAGGTGCAGGGGGGGAGGGTGATGTGAGGTGCAGGGGGGAGGTTGATGTGAGGTGCAGGGGGGGAGGGTGATGTGAGATGCGGGGAGAGAGTGAAGTGAGATACAGGGGGGAAAGGGTGATGTGAGGTACAGGGGGGAGAGGGTGAGGTGCAGGGGGGGGGGAAGAGGGTGATGTGAGGTACAGGGGGGAGAGGGTTATGTGGAGGGGGAGTATTATGTGTGATGTGGAGTATTATGTGTGTGGGTGAGGGGGAGAGATGGGGTGTGAGAGATAGAGGGGGAATCTCGCAAAGGCCGCTGACACTGGGCGTGGAGGGGGGTGGGGTTGGGCAATGGAAACTGTTGACTTGGGCCCCAGGAAAGCGTTCTATGGCCCTGTCTGGTATGACCACATACACACACACATATACATATACATACATATACACACACACATACATACATATACACACACACACACAAATCTATATACAGGAGGGCCCCGGGCATGCGGCGGGTTCCGTTCTAAGGGCCCGCCACGGAACCGGCGATTTTCGGTGTGTGCGCACACGCAGACCAGTAATTCGCCCTTCTACGCATGCACAACCTCAGAAAACCCCTCATTCTGCGCATACGCGACCTCGGACCGGTCCGTTCTGCGCATGCGCAGACATGGCGGCCCCTTCTCGGTATCGCCGTATCAGCGTATCGCTGAAAAGCGGGGCGCCTAGAAGCGAGGCCTTGCTTTACACACATACATAAATATAAGATGTATCTTCTGGAACCAGGATCACATGTGGGATGTGAGTCCAGTGGTTTAACTCCTCCCCTTTTGAGAGCTCAGAGTCCTTTTATTTTCAACTTTAATGGGGGAGTAAAAAACAAATATAAAGGGTACTTGCAGATGGTAATGTGTGGTGAGAGAGGGCTTCTCTATGTGAAGGTGCTCTGTTATGGGGGGACGGTAAAAAAGGATGGCCTTGCATGGGTGAAATGGAGGAAGCATGTACTCACTAAACCAGCTAGTTAGATCTAAAGCACATGTTCCTGTGGCTAGCAGGAAGGGTCTAAGGACCAAAGTAACTGCTATAAAGGCAGGGGAGTAGGATTGAACCAATCTTCTTTCTATGAGGATTGGAAGGTTGTCAGGGCAACCAACTAGAAATGTGTGAAGGGCAAATGTAGCAATAATGTTGCTTTTCACATGCAGCTAGCTGCTGGAACAGGGAGAATTACAGGCAGTTGAGCAAGGGAGACAGGAATAGTCAAAACTGCAAAGGGAGACAGAAAATGCGTAATCCTGTTCCAGGACAATGTATGTGCCGAACACGCGCCTTCACAATCAAACTTCACTGTATTTTATCAAACAAATTGTACTTTCATGTTTATGGTATTTATGGCATGAAACACTTTTGAGAGTGTCAAAACACACAGTTTCACTTCTTGGCACACACATCCTTTTACTTTATTGCAAACCCAATATATATCGCTAAGTGGAATTTTATGGATAAAAAAAAAAAAAAATCAATAAGTTTAATTCTATGTTTCCTGTGAAAAAAAAATACGTTTTTTATTGTCACTTGGCCCGTGCAAAGCTAATATTATCTGATACTTACTGTTCTGAACTTTTATCTGTTTGGCCTCAGATGGTATCGGCATTACATTACACAAAAACAGAACAAACAAAAAAATTGGTTAAGCTGAAGATAAGAATTCTGGGTAGTAGCATGCAATGATTCGTGACTTTTAATTGGTCGACTGGAATGAAACTGACGCTAGCAGCCATGTTGTTTGCCCCACACAACAATTCAACTCAGCGGGACAATCCTACTGTAAGTAATCCGGGAAACTTATTTTCTTCTTCAATTACAATATTTCTCCCCCTCCCCACATTATAACCATGCCATAAACATGCACCGTGCTCCCCTACACCGCTGGGCCCACAGGTACTGACGGCCGGCTAAATCCACCAATCCCCCCGCACTCTCCTGGTCAACCCACTGTGCTGGACCCCGTACACCCCAAGGCACAGATACACCCCAATATATAAAGATACAAATGTATACAGATACACAGACCCGCACATGCTTATATACTGTATATATATATATATAGGTGGGTGTGTGTACAGTATGTGAAAATGTCATCGGTTGACACCTCCATTCACACTGCAAGGCACCCTGGGATATCTCTGAGCAATTTTGTTTTCAGGTGCTTCCTTTTGGCCTGGGTAGCGTTGAAGATGTAAACGCCATTTTGTTTCCCCTGCAGGGGATTCTAACGGCAGCACCTTCACAGGTACGTATCTCGGGAAGCAGGGGAACCACAGTCATTTCTGCTCCGGAGACCACCTGCTATGTAAAAAGGGGGGGGGGGGGGGTTCAACGCACAACGAGCAGGCGAAACTGCACCTTTAAATGTCAACTTCTAATGAGGCATTCATCTTTTGAAAGACTTTCTCGCCGCGTTCCTTAAGATACTAATTACACGACAAAAACCTCGTTAGCCCAGAATTACTCGAAGGGTCTCAATCCCAGAATCAGTATATTTTCTAAAGCACGGTGCCATCTTTTTCTTAGAGTCTTTTACGGTGTGAAATAGGGGGGGTGGGTACCCCTTGAGTCTGATCCAAGGGGGGGGTCTCAGCTCCTGGGTCCCCCCTGCCCCCCCCCCACTGGGGTTCCAGAGATATCGTTTAAGTTAGTTCGTGCTTTAAACGGGAAGGGGGAAACAATATGGCCACCAAGGGGTCAGCCTCTCTCTCCGGCGGCCAATAGAAAGTTATCTTTCTATAGGTGACCCCGCTGGCCGTATTGCATGCGCTCAGCAATGTAACACCTTGTGTAGCATTTTTTTTTTAATGCGTTTTAGATATTAACTCCACTGCATGTGTGTTCTCTACACACACTTCCTTGACAAGAGTATGAGAACACTCGCGCCCCCCCTCTCCCTGCCACCCCCCCAATCAAAAGGCTTCTTTGAAAACATATGTGCGAATGTCATTTTGCCCCTGGGCCTCGGGTCTTCTAACACTTAGTGGGAAATGAATTTGCTTGCACATCACGCACACAGATTTTACACACACACACACACACAACACACACACACACACACACACACACACACACACACTATATAAAAATATATATGAGTATATATATATATATATATATATATATATATATATATATATACACAGTGGTCGACAAATCACCAAAAAATCTACTCGCCCAACAAAAAAATCTACTCGCCACCTAGTACCACACATGTGTTGCTTGGGCCAATAGCAGCTCACCACGATGTTAAATCCACTCGCCCGGGGCGTGCAAATGTATAGGTTTGTCGAACACTGTATATATATATATATACACACGTACGTACACACACACAGTACATACATACATCTCGACAGAAAGATGCCGTTAACCTCTTCATTGCCCAATCACAGCACAACACGTTCTGATTGAAGGGTTTAAGTAACCCCCCGCCCCCACCACCCCCAGTACTGCAGTGGCATGTTTAAGGACTGCAAGAGGTCAAAAATCAACGAGACAATCAAAGCACTCATTTAAACATATATGCTAACAATATTTGTGCTCAACACATTAATCAGGAATGGTCTATTTTTAAATAGATACAACAGATTATCTACCGCAAAAAATCTGATATAAAAAGGAGCCATTCAACGTGCTAAATATGTTCATTAACGAAGGAGAGTCCCCCCACTAAAAAGGAGGACTCCCGACCCTAAAGTCTCTTTTGGGGAGGGGAAAATGGAAAATAAAGTAATTCTTAAAAAATACACAATCTTCTATTGTATTTTATTTGTTAAATTACATCTAAAAGAAAACCTCAAAACATACAGCGCCTCTCTTTTCATTCAATGAGCCCAGCGCAAATTCTGCCAATGTAGAAAAGTGTTCCACAGTAAAAAGTGGACAGTAAATAAAAATACCCCCTGGTGAGCACATTCACATCTCAGACAGGTCTGCACCCCTGCCTTTCCCCATTATCTCCCAGCATACAGTGCTTCCACTGCAGCAAGGGATTCTGGGTAACAACAAGCAAATGAGCAAACAGGGTCACCTTTTGCTTCAATGCCATTGTAAAGAGGCAACCCAAGCCTGCGATTTTTCCTTGTATAGGATAGAAGCAAGAGGTCTCTGGAGTTGAACCCAATTAATTTCAGCTCCGGGGATCCCCCCTGCTTCCGGAGATTCTTCCCTCCGAAGTAGATGCCGGTAGCCGCACTCCTCCGCTGCCAGGGATCACGCAATGGCCGCTGTTCAAAGATCTCGCACCCTATGGGCCAATAGGAAGCCGGGACGTCATGGGTGCGGCCACCTTTTGGCCCATGTGACGCCTTTCACCTGGACCCCTATAAGCGTATGCCTGCCGTATTAGGCCGCGATTATAGTAGCGGCGTGCATGCGCGCAACGCCAGAACAAATGGATGTACAGCAATGAAGGCGCACACAGCGCACGCTCAAGCGCTAACGAAGTGACAGATAACAGAGGAGACAAATAAAATTGTTCTTGCAGCGCGACGGCCGCGTCAGCCAACGAGGGCGAACCGCTCGCGTAACACCACGGCCACGCTTCCCGGTCGCCTAGTGCATTTTTTTCCGCGCGCGCGCACGTCACCACTGTAATCGCGGCCTTGCACAGCTTTTCAGCACAGCTTGGGTTAAAGAAGTACAGAGCTAGCAAACCTACTCACAGACAGCTTTTCGACCTTTTGGGTCTCGTCCGTGGGAGGCGGGTTATGCTGGCAATGTGACCCTGAGATAGTTTTCAACCACACGTTATATAAGTTATGGTGGATAAAAAGAAAAAAGTTACAATAACCCTCCACCAGTACAGTCTTAAAAAAGGAAAGAATGACGGTAGACAGCGCAAAACACAGCAGCCTTCGCGGTTACATTACAACCCAAATACAGTAGCGGTTTGGCGGTGGCAGAGAAGATGTTACATGGGTGGCTCGTCTCTGATTTTTTTTCTACTGCACTCAACGTTTGAACCTAAGCGGGGACTGTATGTACGGCTTCTATATCGCTGGCTACAATCAGCCCTTAGGGGGCAAGTTAGCTGCAGCTGTTTCTCTGAGCGGGATTAATCAGTGGGAAAGCAGGGAGAGAGGGGGAGAGATAGCATCTCTTGACATAAAGTGAGCCTGGCAGTTCTGCTAATCATCAAATTAGATTTTCTGCTACAGTTGTCTACGTATAACTAAATCTGCCGTTGATGGGGCAGAATGGGGGAGGGCGAGAGGCGGGCACGGGGGGGCAAAATGTTTACCGAGCGCGCATTTGAACCTCTTTGGCTGGTGCAGAGGGCCAAGCAAGGCATTGCCCAGCAGTATAATGCGAAATGATACTGTAGTTCTTAGCATGTAAGCATACATAGCATGTCTGCCCGTGGAGCTAACAATCTACAGGGCTATAGTGATTTGCATGAGGTTAGGTGGGGTCCCAACTGGGTTCACCCACTTTAAAGGCAGTGACATTTCTATTGGCTGCAGGATCCAAGGCTGACCTG
This sequence comes from Ascaphus truei, assembly GCF_040206685.1. Lineage (NCBI taxonomy): Eukaryota > Metazoa > Chordata > Amphibia > Anura > Ascaphidae > Ascaphus > Ascaphus truei. The sequence goes on from NC_134495.1 coordinate 19,140,922, forward strand.
GCGGCCATATTGTTCTCCCGGGGCAAAAATACTTTAAGGGTTACCTTATTGGCAGACGGGATGGTCCTTATAGCAACCAAGTTAAACCAAACACACACATACATATATATATATGTTCATTTTCCCAGTCCCATTACAATGTTCATGCACCCCCACTGCGGCATGTAGGGGTTAATCCGAAGCCTCTCTCTATTAAGGACGACATCACAAAGTACCCGAGTTCTTATCCCCAAAGCTGGAGCAGATCAGTACTAAATTGGTCCCTGCTGATCCAAAATTAATCTGCCCATGACTCACGTCCCATCAGCCCATGCAAAACGCCGTCCTTCAGACCGTGTTCAACCTGAATATTTCACCCATCGGGCCCAGTTATTATTAAGCAGTGTGTTTGTTTTTTGAATACCAACAGTGGCCATCTTTAATAAGCCCATAATATATTAACCTCATCGGTTGTCCAAAAAAAAAAAAAAAGCACAGCTGAATGTTTTCACAGCGAGGTCCGTGACGCAGGGTGAAAGGGACGTTAATGCAAATTTTATTGCAAATATTTTTTCTTTTTTTGACTGGCCTGTTTTTCAATTCCAAAAAGAAGGATCCAGCGCTCCACGGATTTTGCAAAATTTCAAATTTTATTGCGCCATACACAACGACCGTTTCGACCTTAGTAAGTCTTTTTCAAGTGAAAAGGCATGAAAAGGCTTGAAAAAGACCTACTAAGGTCGAAACGGTCGTTGTGTATGGCGCAATAAAATTTGAAATTTTGCAAAATCTGTAGAGCGCTGGATCCCTCTTTTTGGCAGTCCAAGTGGATGTTTGACAGGTATCCTTGAACCAGCAGCACCGGTAATACTTTTTGGTTTATAACATCTTAGAGTGTGCAGCATATTACTGTTTATTTGACTGTTTTTCAATTCCACAAAGTAAAAAAAAATACAAAAATACAAAAAAATAAAAAAATAAATATATATATACATATATATTAATGTAATTGACTTTGTTAGTAAGGCCGAGCCCCTTTAAGGCTGTTCTGCCTATTTATCCCTTTGGGATGATACCAGCATCATTATGCTTAGCTAAATGAAAGAAGTTAAAATAAATAATTTAATTGAAGTCCGGATCAGCAATGTACCTGTATTTACAATAGAATCTTCTCCCAAAAGAGGTTAGGTAAAGATTGTGAAAACACCCCCAAAGCGTTTGGTTACAAGGGAGACAACAAAATAATTCAAATATATTGAGAAATACTTCAGTGGAGGGTGTTTGTTTGTAAACACTGAGCTCAGACTTGGGGAGGGGTGTGATTTGTTCCGCTGGCTCTCTTTGTGTGATCAACAAGAGTTTGCACAAGCAGAGCTCCCTCTCTCGCACTCCCCTTATGGTTGTCTGATAATGACAGATTGGGCTTAGGGTACAGAAAACACTTGACTGACGAATACTCCCCCATCCAGAGGTCTCCATCAAATCGCAACTTGTAATTCATTTCCCAAAATGAAATGAACTCAGACAAATCTTTGCTAGTAGCACGGTTGCGTTTGTTTGCTTTAGGGAAGCCAGAATCCTTTACAAAAAAAGGTGGTTTTTCTGGCCATGCTAAGGGGCGCTGCACCTTTAACCATTTGAGTGCCGGAGGGAACTAGAACGCCGCGCACCCTCCTTCCCGGCACGTCGCGATCATGTGTCCGCGACATATCGCGGTCGACAAGAGCTGAGAGAGAGGTCTCCCTCTTCCGTTCGGATCGGGATGAACGCCGAACGCGATCGCCCCCTGGCACACGAGTACGCAAAGGGTTAAGTAAAAAAGGTGGAACGATCCGGCTCGTCAGTCGGAAAAACAGCAGACGTAATCCGAGGTCGGAAATAATATAGTGGTACTTTGCAGCTCCCGAAGCACCATCACACTGCAACCAGCGGCATACGCTATTAGTTACATAAGCCACAAGTTCACCTGGCCACCGAATGAACCATCTGAATATGGCTGCCCTGCTATCTACAAGTAATTTGGCTACGACCTCCTGATTGAACCCCATTTTCCTTCCCTAACTAAATAAAAGATCACAGAGGCGAAGGCCACAGCATTTAATAATTACGCAAACCATAAAACATTTGACAGTTGTAACAACCATAATAATATATTAAACCTGAACCTTGCCAGCCCCTGAAACCTAAATCCCCTCCCTCTTGCCTTACAACCACGGTTACCTCGAACCCTATCTAGTCCTAGCAGCCGACTAGCATAAAGCTGCCTAAAAGGCCATGCTGCCCTCAAATCGGGGACCGGTGCACCTTTTTTGTTCCACAAACCCTGGCAAGGGTCCGACACTCATGTTAAACCTTAACTGGACCCATGCAACCCCTATACTCGCAAAGCTCTCTCAATGCCATCCTGCATTGTCTAACAATAGCTCGGACAGATGCACCCATCATCTCTGTAAAGTACAGGCCTTTACCTTCTACCTTCGAAGTCTACATGCATGATGACACAATCTCCAACGCTTCCAAAAAAGCCTGGCAAGGCCTTATTAAGCTTTTTACGGCAACGCTCTAAGGGCTGAGAATTCCAGTTACCTTCCCAACTTAACCTAGGGACGCCTCCAATCAGACAAGGGCCGTATTGATAAATACATCATCCAGCTGAGTAAAATCCCCTGTAATCCTGATAATTAGTTAATAGTTTTCTTAACCCTGAAACCGTTGCCCTCTGCATGGAACACGACTACCAGGAAACCCATACAAGGCTTTACACCCTAGTAACTCTGGAAAAGCTTTATTCCATTGAAGACTCCTCTGACCAAACCAACGAACCTTAAGTTCCGTAGGTAAACCCAGCTGAGGTACATTTGGGCGCTATGATGCTCCTTTGGGGTCCAAAGCACAAAGAAGTGGACAATAATCCACACTGAACCAGACTAGAACCTAGAAGCTAAAATTACATTAAAAAAAAACCATAAATATTAACAACTAGATGAGGATGGAGAACTTCATACTTGTAGCAGCTATATTCCCACCTCCCTATTCTCTTGATCAGTTCTTGTCCCAACCAGGCTGCTTCCGGTCCTGCTCCCACGCAAAAAGAATGAGATTTAAATCAACCAAATTTAAACCCAGTTTCCTCAAGTCCTTATGAAGAACGGCCAAACAACTGGGACCTTGAAACAGCGGTTCCATCTCGATGAATAAAGACTACGCCCTCATATAGCCTAACCTGCAAACACACCAATAACGTCCCTACTGGGCAATTGCTGGCATTGGTAATGGAATAAAATGTTATCCAAGCGCCCCCATCCCCACTGATCCAACGTGGATCTCCGACTACAAACTGATATTCAAATAATAAACCTCTCAAGAGCTGTTTGTTTTTCGGTACTAATTCACTTATGCGCAGAGCACTAAGAAGGCCCGAGTAAAGACCCCTGAAAAAAAAGAAATGCCGACAAAATCTGGTAAAACAATGACCCACGGGTAACAATGGAACCAGAAGACTCTGGGGAGTTATCGGGGAGCAATTATCCCCTGTACACTTGCATTTCTTAAACCCACTTCACAACCGGTTAAATGAGTAACTCTCTTGACATCCATTTTCCTGTATAGTTGCGAAAATGATATCCCCCGATAAACGCCTCTCTAGGCCCAAACCTGACATACGTATTAGTCCAACATGCAAAATAAAGGACATTATTCTGATGAAATCTTCCATATTTAGAAGTCCTCCGAACTGTAGTCTAGAAGTGTCTCATTCCTTCCACACTGTACTATATGAAGACTATGTATCCGAGGACACAATTTATCAGAGGTTCACCCCTCGCTTGGCAATCACCACCCACAGTTGTTCGGGGTAAGTGAGACCTTTCTCCGCCGCATCCAGAACCAGCTGGAGAGCAGAGATATTGTGCTGCAGACATTTCCAAACGAAGTGAAGCAGCAGCATTATCGCTGGGAGGCAGCCCGCTGACATCTTATTAATAATAGACAACGCTCATATCAACTGTCCGAAAGAAAAAAACACTCCTGTTCCTAAGCGCTTGCCCCTAGATTTTAATGCCCACCCTATTACAAAAAAAAGTCCAGGTCCGGTCGCGAATCTGACCATAATTCCAGCCACTTGTCCTTGTAACGCTCCCCCTTCTAGAACTGCCTCCAAAATCTACTGATCCCGAAGCGTCCGTGAAGAATTCCAAAACAAAATTATTTTGTGTCTTTTCCCCTCCAGGCCGAACACCCCTTGTAAAAATACCCCCAAAATTCTCTCTTTTTTTTAGAGATGGGTGAATCTGCCCCAATCCGTTTCCCAGATTTTCTCGCTTTCCCCCCCCCCCCCCAAAAAAAAATCCGTTTGGCGATGTAAAATCATCAGATGGATTTGGTCATCAAAATCCACCATTGGATACAATCCATCCACAGGTTGTGGAATCGGAGGAGTGTATTGGTAATAATAATTTTAAAAGCCGCAAAAAACGCGAACCTCCACTTTTTGAGATTGATCCGCAGAAATCCAGGGACCAAAGGAATCGCCGATCCGCTGCGGATCCAAATCCGGCAAAAAAATGTTGCCCATCTCTACTCTTTTATCTCCCCGTTAATGCCTAACATGGATACGGATGCACTCTACCCGAAATTCTCTTAGAAAAACCCACCCCATTCTCATAAACCTGCCCGCAAAACCAAAGTGCTGCTTAACGCTCCGGGTTTTTGACAGACAGTTGTGACCAAGTACTGCAATTTGTATCATTCGTTTGCCAGCTATTCTGAAAACCATCTGTTCTGTGTTTAACCCTTTGGGTGCTCCAAGATGTAGTCACTACGTGATGGGGTGTGGCACGCCAGGGGGCCCATGGCGACATTGTGCCCAGGGGAAAGCTTTTTTTTCCCCTCTGCGGAGCGCGCAACGCGTTCTGCAGTGAAGGGAAACCGGTAGGCGAGGACTACTCTTACGTTTCCGCGTTAAGGGCCCGCTGCGATCACGTGACTGCGTTCAAAAGCTGTCATGTGACCGCTCTGTGCCGGAGTCATGTCACTCTGGGGTTGCAGTGCCCCACCTAGGCACTTAAGGGGTTACATTCCTAGGAAACAAATTACCCCAACTTGACCCCCTTGTCTTACCTGGAAATGCAAACTCATTATCCACCCCAACCTGTTACAAATGTCACTCCCGTCAGGGCCAACCAACAAGAAAACGTATCCAAATAATCAACGACAAAATTACAACCTGCTTCCATTTTAAGTACCCATTCTAAAAAAAAAGATATCAAAAGTGTCAGATATGCATGCAAAATTGAGCACCCCATGGGATGGTACTTGTCAAAATAACAACTACCCTCCAACTGGCACCCCCATAGATCAGGGTTCTTTACTGGTGACCTGTGTACCAAATGCAGCCCGCAGACGCTCAGATGCCTTATAACCTTAGCCAGAGCAATGTACAGTTTTTTACACTACGGCTGCGCTTATAGTGCCCGCTCCATCGCCAGAGCTTATAGTAAGCGTGACGGCAACAGAGAGACATCGCAGACATTTTTTTGGTAGCGTGTTAAATTTGATTTTTCAGAGACTGTCGCCACATGTGACAGTCTCTGAACCAATCAATCACCCTGTCGCCAGCGACGTCGCCGAAAGTTAAATTATAATTTCCGCGGGTGGCGACGGTTGACGTCATCCGTTGCGTCGCCGTCGCTGGGCACAATACGCGCGGCCTAAAACTCCCTCGTAGGTTAAGGTAATGTAAATATACATGGTACAAACGCTTGTAAAATGTTACAGTTGAGCGATAGGACGTGGTGCTCAGACAGTCCGGTGTGGTTTATGTAAATACATATATGAAGTAATAAATGTCCAGATACTCGTGCGACGTCCACAAATGATTATTGTAAGTGACTGAAATGGGTCTGCACCTAGTGATGTCCACTTGACAACCACAACTGACGGTACACAAATATACACCCAGACAGTATAAGATAAGGAGAAATATCCGGTATACACAGGATAAGTGAAAGCGCACTGTGGCCCGTTACCTGTGTACCTTGGAGGCACGTCCACTGTATCCGCAGCGTGCATCCATAGGTAAGGAATCCGCAGTCGTAGTAGGCAAACAAAGCACAGCTTGATGACATCCAGGGTAGGAAGAGAATGAGAAAAAATCCCAGGCACACTCCAAAATAAACAGATTAATTTAATTGCAAGCTAATGCCATAACAAGGGCTTCATGAACGCACCTACGCGTTTCATGCAAAAAGCACTTTATCAAAGAGATTTTTTTCTCATTCTCTTCCTACCCTGGATATCATCAGGCTGTGCTCTGTTTGCTTACTACGACTGCTTGTAAAATGTTGAAGTATTATAATGTTCGCATTTTTAAAATGCATCAGAAATGACATTACAAATCCCCTTGTGGCCCTTCTACTCCTAAATGTTTTTTTTTTAATCTGGCCCCCTTTGGAGAACTGGTGGAAGTGACCTGCCGTGGGTGAAACCAAGCTGGGTCTATATCGGCAATAACCGAAGAGCAACTTCAATATCGTTGTTAGCGAATAAGGGAACCTCCCTCACCAGTTCAAGTGAATTACCAAAAGACGATGTCATGCACAAGGTTTTAGCAATATCGTCATTTACCGGGGATCTTAAAGGAAAAGAGGGGTGGTGAATGAGATGGTGAATTCCCAAATCTTTTTTTTTTTTTTGTAACTTAGATTTTATTGTATTTTTCCAAACAAGTGATACAGAATACAGTATACATTACATTCAACCCAAAACTTTTTAAAGGTGCCCGGCTCAAAGGGGAAATCCTGAAATTATTAAAAAACAAACAAAAGGTGGCGACGAGATTGGGGCCTCCGTCTTTCCCAGCTGTATTTCCTTGTCCAGCTTTTCGCTGACCAAAATGCTTTATCTCACATGGACTTAAAATTATCAACCCAAATACCCTCATGCTGCCGCGAAAATGTAATTAAAAAAAAAAAATCCTTCATTACAGGAGAAATTCATGCATATTTTTTTTAATTTAAAAAAAAAAAAAATTAACGTAGGTTTGAAGCAGGGCGTCTCCGGAGCTGAATCCCATTCATTTCAGGTCTGGGGACCACCTGTTTCCTGAGGTATTTACCTCCAAAAGGGGGGTGCCGGTATCTCAGCAAAGCTTAAAGCTCCCCCTTCACGTGGGCCCATACGAAGCTGAACCTGATGATGTCACGGCTTCCTATTGGCCCGCAGGGCGCGGGAGCTTTGAAACTCCGCCATTACGTGACCTCCAGCTAGCCGAGCGGCTACTGGCACCCCATACGGAGGTAAGTATCTCGGAAACCAGGGGGTCCCTGGAGCTGAAATAAATGGGGTTCAGCTCAGAAGACCACATGCTTCAATCCTATGTTAAAAAACCCGGTTTGGATTGCCTCTTTAAAACTGTCCCTCAGCAACGTCGCTCACTTTCTGCTGCGGTTATATTTCTAACCATGCTAAGATTGAGTATGTCTAATTGTAAATTGTTGGTTGGCATGTGACCCCTCTTAGTTTATGCTTCCCCATCCCACCCCTATTTAACCCCTTCAGCGTTCCTAACGACTTACACCCGGGGGTCCTTAATGACGTACACCGCCATTGACCTCTGCTGGATTTTGTTTAGGGGCTGTACGGGTACCATACTGCACCCCGTCCACTCTCCGTCACCCCTGGCCCGAGGGGCGCTACAGAAAACTATAGAGCGGCCACGCAATGCGAAAGTGCTGGAGGGTCCGTGGCCACAGAGAAGGCACGACCCTTCCTGCACTGAGAGGGTTAATCAGCAGGTCCACGTACACACAGGTCATTGCGGTGGTTATCAAGAGATTTCTTCCCCCCCGGAGAAAGGTGGCGGTAACCTTCCTCGCGGTGATAATCTTGGAAAGTATATTTCTTCTTTTTTTTTTTTTACAGTATTTCCCAGCGCCCTTTGGTTTTTTAACCAGCGTTAACTGCACTCCCCACACATACAGTAGCACTTCTAAACTCCAACCCCACACATGTCACGCCACTTTTTTCTGTGTCCTCGTTTTGCAGGTAATGCACAGGACACCGTATAACGTGGGTAGCGTAGGAGCCTCGACGTGGTGGCAGCTCGACATGTTTTGGACAAGAGATTGAACTGCATCAGCGGGTGCTCAACTCCAGTCCTCAACAGGTCAGGTTGTAAGGAGATCCCTGCTTCAGCACAGGTGGTTCCTTCGACTGAGCCACTGATTGAGCCACCTGTGCTGAAGAAGGGACATCCTGACCTGTTGGGGGGGGGGGGGTCTCGAGGACGGCGAGTCGAACACCCCTGAACTAAATGACCCATACTTCAGTGAAGAAAAGATAGACATGAACTAAATAATTGGTCACGTTGGCTGTGCTTCGGGGCTCCTTCGTATTTAAGGTCACTTTCCCAGTAGCTCTTCACTTGGCGCTATTACATATATAATACTGTGGGACTGGGGTTTTGAGCTCGCTATTTCTAACCATGGCGGCAGCATTTTGTTCCAGGTCGCTCTCAGCCGTCACCTTGGTCACTCCTCTCTCCACTGGTCTGGGAAGGGTCACGTTTATTCTGTGGGAATGACACAGGCGAGAATCACAGAAGGCTTGCAGCCAATTCTAAAAGACATAGGGGGTATTTATTCTCTGCCATGTCTTTCCAGCCTCATCACTTTCCCCAGAGGCAGCCAGGACAGCATGTCAATATAATCTCATTGCAGTTTTATTGAGTTTAAAAAAATAATAATACATTTAAACCCAAAATGGGTTGATGCAGCACAGTGTATCTTTAAATAAAGTTCTCTTTACACTGACGGGACCCCAGCTTACACCCTGCTTCTCTGGAACACCAGCGAGCCGAGGTGTGCCCCCTCCCCCCCCACCCGTACCAACCTGCTCTGGGCGCCATGCTTTCAATAATGTGGGATCTCACTTGTAACCCCAGTCTCAGATAATGTATTTAAACAATGGATATAAAAGGGACTGCAGCACCTGCTGCATTGTATCGACAGACGTACCGAGCCGAAGTGCCTTCGGTGCTGCAGCCAAGGGCGGTCATGGTACCGAATGATTAACGGGTGCGGGAGGTCCCGTTCAGAGGCATGGACCCCCCCAACCCCATCGCTGCAGACACTGTCCATGGCACCGCAGACTTTTGCTTGGTCGTCCGCTGCTCCAAGGACAGTAAGGTTGCGGCCATAGTTGTGGAGGCGGCACGCGCCTGTACTATGTCCAAGGCCTAAGTCTTACTACATCTGTATATTACTGCAGCCGATGCTTCTTCTAATATAGGCAATTGACCCATACATTGAGGCTGTTGCCCTCCAGAGTTCTGCGTCCCAGATACTCATCTATGTCCTAATCCCTATTCATGACTTATTCCAAAGAGGCGCGATGGCGGCCGTGGTACCGCGGCAGCCGTTACTCCACGATTGGTTGGTTCCTCCACTTGCGACGACGGGCTGTCGTTGATGCCGCCTCTCTGCTTCCACGCCGCGCTCCGCGGGAGAAGCAGGTCTCCTTATTTCGAAGTGCATCGGCTCCCGATTGGAGCACGTGACTGTCGTGGGCTGAGGCTGAATTTGCGCTGCGGCCGGGATGAGTCCCTCCGCCGCTCCTGGTGAACATATCCCCCCCTGACTAAGATCGAACTGAAACCATCACTTCCACTATCCAAATCCGCGAAGCTGCTCTGTGACCCACAAGATCCCTCATGAAGGGACGGCCCGAAAATAATAATCTTGTGATGACTTTTGTGCATTGCTGTTGGATGTGGATGCAGCGGATATGTGGCTGCTACCACATGAGAAAAGGCGAGTGGCGCCCTCAAAATGAACCTGCATTTATTCTCCTCAGGCTTAAAATCCCGCCAAAACGACAGCCAATCAGCTGCTGTTGCTAGCCTGACTCGTGCTCCCCAGGTGCAGGTGTTTCTGCCCAACTACATAGGCAGCCAATCACAGTCTGCCAACATATCCTCGGAGGGGGGAGGCCCCGAGGAGGTCAGGACGCCCTCTCTGTGACCCCTCTGGGCCACCATGAAAGGTACTGACAGCCGGGCATGGATTATCTGTAAGTAGGGCCTTGTGAAGGTCCCGCTGCCAGATAAGACCGTGTCTTATCAGCGTGTGATGTCACGCGGTATGCCAGTTCATTCCATCACTGGAAAACGTGGCCTATCCACTTTTGTTTAATTAAAGTCACAAAGTCCTTGCGCTTATAAATTGCCAGATAAGAGTTTTGAAGGTTTTCATTTTTTTTCCCTTCATATATATTGGTTTTGTTTTTTTTTTCCCCTAGGAAGGCCGAAAAATAATCTGGTCATTCTTCCGGGCATTGCCATTAACCCTTCCTCTGCCAGAGGGATCTGCAACGCATACTTCAAGTGTAAGCTCTCCAGGGCCAGGGAATCCATTGTATGTGGATGACTCTACACACTTTTTTTTTGAGCCCCCAGTAAAATAAATCTGTTGAATGTTTACAAAACCGGCAGACATTAAGGATTAATTAAATATATATATATATATATATATATATATATATTTTTTTAATTAGCAGTTCATTTTTGTTCATTTAATTACGAGCAGAGAGACAACTGCAGAAAGTAAAATAAAGAGAGAAAAAAATAGTAAATTTACAGATGGTATCTACTGTACCGTATCTGGAATGTGGGACCTTGTTAAACATTGAATGCCGCTACCCAGTGCAGGAGAAGATTTGAGTCCCTATTTTTTTTTAATGCACCTAAAACTGTTCTCCAGCACTGGGAATGGTCTCCATAGCATACTGAGCACGGCCCTTAGACCACCGATAATAAATATATCTTGCCATCCACTCCATCTGTCCCTATTTAGCAGGTAACGTACCTACTACAGTCCTGTACCTAATAAAACAAGCTGTACCTATTTCTTCCTGTGCGTAAGAGCCCATTGGTTGAAAATCCGAACCTTCGACTAACTACATCACTGTGAAGACCAATGGATGATTTGATAAATAAAATCCAGAATTACTATATTTTATTGGTGAAACAATCTTTGCATAGAAAACCCATTCAGTGTAAAGGGGCTTTTATAAGGGATCACTTGCTTGTAAGCTCCTGTGTCCCACAGACAGAAGAACAAAAGGAGTACCTTATTTTCATGTAACCAGTGTTGGAGGTGCTGTAAATATAGATAGCAAACCCACCCAAAATTAACTTTGAGCTGAACAAATATTGGCCAACTATAAACAGTAACTGAAATGTATCCCCTAAAAAAAATAAAATCAAATCTACTACATTTATAAAACAATTGTAGTTTTAATGATTGCCACTGTATAAGCGAGACAATGCGGTTGTCATTTCCCCTCCCAGAATCCCTTGCTTGTCTCACACTTTTTTTTTTACTTCAAGTCCTTCCGCCCAAGTGAGGGCAGTGACATCACAACTAAAGCTTCGTCTGACTCTACCGGCCATGTTGTCCTATCCCAACCTGCCAGGATTTCTAGGGGAACATTCGCCTACTTCGAATGTGGAGATCAACTTCGATAGGAAACACACTCCTATGTTTTATACTTTTGTTGTCCATAATAATGGTCATAGAGGTTTGCTGCATATTTTCACTGCCTAAACAACAGGTCATAGAGGCGCAATTCCCCCTTCGGGGCCCAGCCGGCGATGCAACACGCCGTCCTTCGCTTAACAAACCGCCCGGTTCACCTCAAGATGCATAACCTTTTAATTCCACCGACTGGGCGCACTGGCCTGGCCTCGATTAAAAATACATAAGGGTATTATTTATTCAATAAGACTTACTTATGTGAAATATAATCATAAAGTCACGGCATCCCACAGAGAACGCAGGAGGCAGCTTGCCAGGGGAGGAAGGAAAGACTGGAGAAGTTTAACGATTTCCCCTCCCTGCCAATTTACACAAGCGAGCCTCCTTTTTACGGTTAAGGACCGCTGAAGAGGGAGAGAGAAAAAACAACCTGACGCGGCCTGTTTTATTGGCACATGGGTGTCGGGATTGGGGACGGCAGCGTTGACAAATTCAATATGTTGTGGAATGGCGACACGCCTCAGCCTGCGTCTCTTTCCTGCCACATGGGACTTCTCTGCTCCGATCAATTCTGTACGTGGCCCGTTATTTTAAATATGGCGACTTTTTTTGCAGACGCACCTAGGCACAGATCCACCAAGGAGCGTTAAGTCGCTTATTGTGGCGGACACCTAACTTCACCCTTTATGAACCAGAGGGTCGTGGCACCACCTTGGCCACGGACCCCCCCCCCGGCACGTCCACGTCACTGCTCTTTGGAACAATCAATTCTGGGTTCAGTTCGAGAAGTTTTTTTTAGTTTGTTTTTCTAGAAAATAAACAAATATTTTGTATTTCCCTCCCCGTTTTTTTTCATTTTTATTCTTAAAGTATTTTCAAATGTTTTTTAATATTCCATTTTTTCTGTTATTTTTTGATTATTCTCTAACTTTCTAAAAATGTTTTCTTTTGTTCTTACATTAAAAAAAAAATGTATATATGTATATATATATATACACAGCTCAACCCCCTTATAACGCTTTGCTTGGGGTCCAAAGAATCACATCGCGTTATAAGCGGATCGCGTTAGAAATAATGTACAATTGTATGCGTTGTACAATAAAGTGTTTAAGACACCAATAATCGTGTTGTAAAGTATTCATAAATACAAAAATTGGGAGCGACGCTTGCATCGCGTTATAAGCGGATTCGCGTTGTAACGGATCGCGGGTTATATATATATATGGTGGTTGACAAATCACCAAAAAATCTACTCGCCACACAAAAAAAATCTACTCGCCACCTAGTACCAAACGTGTGCTGCTTGGGCCAATATTTACTCGCCCGGGGGTTAAATCCACTCGCCCGGGGCGAGCAAATGTATAGGTTTGTCGAACACACATATATATATATATATATATATATATATATATATATATATATATATATATATACATACATCCCTCCTGTACGACCGGGAGAATAAAATGGCCACCAGCAACGCCAATACGCAAGGTTCTTTTTATTCATCGGCATAGACATTTAAAGCCCAGTTGCTCCGAGACCAAGCTTAACCCCGAAATAATATCAGCGTATGACCCTTCAACCCGGAAAAGTGTTGCCGTTTAAGGCGTACTCGGAAGTAAATAGAGTAATGGTTATTGGGACACATTTTACGCCTTCGTTCGTACCTTTAGATCACATGCACACGTCCCACTAACATTCATTTATTTATACAATGTGTTACCAGGAAATAATACATTGAGAGTTACCTCTCGTTTTCAGGTATGTCCTGGGCACAGGATTTATAATTGTATTGTATGTCTTTATTTATATAGCGCCATAAATGTACATAGCGCTTCACAGTAGTAATACACGTGGTAATCATATAAATAACAAATAATATAAATAACAGGTCATGGGAATAAGTGCTTCAGACATAAAAGTAACATTAAGGAAGAGGAGTCCCTGCTCCGAGGAGCTTACAATCTAATTATGATGACAAATAATACATGCCTACATTTCCTTTCCCGACACTAAAGCGCCAAACGAACCCCATTAATCGGTTGAATTTCAATGACGACGTCACTGTCCAATCCTCCAAATTGCCAAGATTTGTTGTTGTTGTTGTTGTGGGGCTTTTTAAATATGTCCGCCACTGCATTTCCCTAAAGTGGAATGAAGGAATTTCTGCCGCATCTCCATCTCACAGTCACACTTTTTCAATTGCATTTTTTTTTTAACTTCAAAACACCTGTGGCGTGATTTGGTCTACTCAAATCACAAGGCCAGCGATTCCCAACAGGGGGTCCGGTAACCCCTCGGGGTTTGTGAGGTGTCTCGACTGGTTGGTCGAAAATATATATATATATATGTAATGGCGGCTTCCCTGAGCCTGTGTGGGAACTGCGCACTTAGTAAGGCCCCAAGCTGCACCTTAGCGTGGGTGAGGGGTATACCCGTCAATTACAGCAGGAGCTTCCAAAGTCGTTCCCCACAATGCTTTGCATCCACAGCAGCAAGGCATTGTGGGACGTGACTTTGGAAGCTCCCGCAGTGAGTGACAGCTATACCCCCCATGCTGCCTGCACACACTGAGGGGCAGTTTGGGGCCTTATTAAGCGCGTGTTCCCCCCACAAGCTCAGGACACGACACGGCCTGGGATCGGTCACACAGCTCTGTTAGCGACAGTCTGAGGAGCCGCACTCTCCTTCCCCCCCTCCCCCTTGTCGGCAGCAAATTGCGGGAGATGCAGCAGGAAGCACAGAGGGAAATCCCTTCCTCTGCAGGTAGGCGGGGCCTGAGATACAGAAGGAAGCACAGAGGGGAAATCCCTTCCTGTGCAGGTAGGCGGGGCCTGAGATACAGAAGGAAGCACAGAGGGGAAATCCCTTCCTCTGCAGGTAGGCGGGGCCTGAGATACAGAAGGAAGGACAGAGGGAAATCCCTTCCTCTGCAGGTAGGCGGGGCCTGAGATACAGAAGGAAGGACAGGGAAATCCCTTCCTCTGCAGGTAGGCGGGGCCTGAGATGCAGAAGGAAGCACAGAGGGGAAATCCCTTCCTGTGCAGGTAGGCGGGGCCTGAGATGCAGAAGGAAGCACAGAGGGAAATCCCTTCCTGTGCAGGTAGGCGGGGCCTGAGATGCAGAAGGAAGGAGAGAGGGAAATCCCTTCCTGTGCAGGTAGGCCGGGCCTGAGATACAGAAGGAAGCACAGAGGGAAATCCCTTCCTCTGCAGGTAGGCGGGGCCTGAGATGCAGAAGGAAGCACAGAGGGAAATCCCTTCCTCTGCAGGTAGGCGGGGCCTGAGATGCAGAAGGAAGGAGAGAGGGAAATCCCTTCCTCTGCAGGTAGGCGGGGCCTGAGATACAGAAGGAAGCACAGAGGGGAAATCCCTTCCTCTGCAGGTAGGCGGGGCCTGAGATACAGAAGGAAGGACAGAGGGAAATCCCTTCCTGTGCAGGTAGGCGGGGCCTGAGATACAGAAGGAAGCACAGAGGGAAATCCCTTCCTCTGCAGGTAGGCGGGGCCTGAGATGCAGAAGGAAGCACAGAGGGAAATCCCTTCCTCTGCAGGTAGGCGGGGCCTGAGATACAGAAGGAAGCACAGAGGGGAAATCCCTTCCTGTGCAGGTAGGCCGGGCCTGAGATACAGAAGGAAGGACAGAGGGGAAATCCCTTCCTATGCAGGTAGGCCGGGCCTGAGATACAGAAGGAAGCACAGAGGGAAATCCCTTCCTATGCAGGTAGGCCGGGCCTGAGATACAGAAGGAAGCACAGAGGGAAATCCCTTCCTATGCAGGTAGGCCGGGCCTGAGATACAGAAGGAAGGACAGAGGGAAATCCCTTCCTGTGCAGGTAGGCGGGGCCTGAGATACAGAAGGAAGGACAGAGGGAAATCCCTTCCTCTGCAGGTAGGCCGGGCCTGAGATACAGAAGGAAGCACAGAGGGGAAATCCCTTCCTATGCAGGTAGGCGGGGCCTGAGATACAGAAGGAAGCACAGAGGGGAAATCCCTTCCTCTGCAGGTAGGCGGGGCCTGAGATACAGAAGGAAGCACAGAGGGAAATCCCTTCCTCTGCAGGTAGGCGGGGCCTGAGATACAGAAGGAAGCACAGAGGGAAATCCCTTCCTATGCAGGTAGGCCGGGCCTGAGATACAGAAGGAAGGACAGAGGGAAATCCCTTCCTATGCAGGTAGGCCGGGCCTGAGATACAGAAGGAAGCACAGAGGGAAATCTCTTCCTCTGCAGAGCCTCCACAGTTGGGCGGGGCCTAGATCACAGGGTGGGGCCTAGGTCAGGGCCCTGAAATGCAGCAAGAAGAATAGAGGGGAAACCCCTTCCTGTGCAGAGCCTCCATAGGTAGGCGGGGCCTAGGTCAGGGGGCGGGGCTTCAAGTAGAGCAGCGTGGGACAGGATCTGCAGCCTGAGAGACAGGCTGGGAAAGGTGAGAGGGAGGGAAGGGGCGGGGGCTCGGTCAGTGGGCGGGGCTGGAGCTGCAGCCTGAGAGACAGGCTGGGAAAGGTGAGAGGGAGGGAAGGGGCGGAGGCTGGGAAAGGTGAGAGGGAGGGGAAGGGGCGGGGCTCGGTCAGTGGGTGGGGCTGGGACTGCAGCCTGAGAGACAGGCTGGGAAAGGTGAGAGGGAGGGGAAGGGGCGGGGGCTCGGTCAGTGGGCGGGGCTGGAGCTGCAGCCTGAGAGACAGGCTGGGAAAGGTGAGAGGGAGGGGAAGGGTTAAATCACAGGGGTAAAAACAGACATGAAAAGGAAAGGATACAGGAAGGAACACAAAGAGAAATTAAGTACAAGAGAGAAATACATAAGAGGGAAAAGAAAGACGAGAGAGAGAGAGAGAAAAGAGAGAGCAGAGAGAGAACGCAAAGAGAGAGCAAAGATAGAGAGAGAGAAGAGAGCGACATGAGGGGAGAATATAGAGAGAGAAATGAGGGGGGAAAGGGGAAGGAAAAGAGAAAAAGAAGCTGTGAAAAGAAACCTCAGATTGTTAGAGAGAGGATGACTGGGGAAAATATATGGGGGATTAAATAAAGAGAATGGCATGTGTGAGAGAAGAGGGGGGGGGGAAGACATGAGAGGGAAATCAGATAAATACAGGAGGGGAGAACAGAGAATGAGATGAGCATTACTCCATTTCCTCCTCAAATATAATCATTTAAATAGCCCCCCCCCCCACCACAAAATCTACATCTTGTATACTATTTGAGAGCAGCCGTTTAGAACTAGGGTTTGGGGTCAAACAGATATTAAACACTTCTTGGATTATGAGATAAAGGGGATTAAAGTGGTTACAGAACTTTTTGTTCCAGAGTAATATATTTTGCGGTGAGTAACAAAGTATTTTAAAAGGTCAGAGTTACTGTAGCAGCGTATAGCGGACGTGATACAGTGAATGAACCCAGCCATATAACATCTATACTTTTGCAGGCCCCCCTATAAATGGGAACGGGGCTCACACCCCTAAGGGGTTACATTCCTCCCCCCACCTCTGTCCCAGGAATGAGCTGCAGAATTGAAATGCATCAGCGTGGAAACAATGTGACAATAAACCCATTCCTATTGTCCCCTAGGCCAGACAGAAAGAATTTGCCTTCTTCAAATAGCAACATCTGTTTTTTTAGCGCTGGAGCATTTCATTTAAAGGGGCAGTTTATCGGTTAGGCTGTGATTGTAATGGTGGCACACATGTGCACGATGCTGCATGGCGCCAAAACAAAAGTAATGTCAATTGAGCGCGCACATTTGAAACAGATTTTTCCGGGCGACGGCCGCGTCACGTGAGCGGTTCAGCCAATGAGGGCGAACAGCTCACGTGACTTCATGGCCGTGCCTACCTGTTGCCTCCCGGTGCCTGCAGTGCATGTTTCGTGCGTGACGTCACGCAGTTGCGCACGCGAGCATCCACAAAACGAGGCCTTAGAAAGGCAGGGACATTATGCATTCCAAAGTGTGCAAAATCTAGAAAACAATCAAAATATCTACTTAAAAAGTACAATGTGTGTGCGTGTATGTAACTCTCCTCGTAAAGGATTACTAACATGGCTGTTGTATGCTGGTCCCCACCCAGCTATCGGGATCCAGGCATCATGCATAGGTATTTAAGGGGGAGAAACTATTCTAGAAGGCTAGGTTCCAGGAGGACAAGAGGAGAGGAGCCTCGGGGAGAGTAGTTTATAAAGTAATAGCATAGACCAAGCCCTCCTGTTTATTATGTTGTAGATAAGAAAAGTACCCGTTAAGTTTGGATCCCTGAAGGAATGGAATCCAGAATAATTAGTGAATAGGAATACGGCACGCCATAGAGATCGGGTGCTGGCAGATCAGCGCTAATATTCCTCACAAATCCGTATGGAAGTGGCAGTTCCCAAACAGGCAACAGGTATTGGGTCAAGTGAGAAAGATCCACCAGGATTCCCGTAGGGGCCCAGAGTAATCGGATTAATACAAAGGATGGTTCCAAAGCAACAAGGCGGTCAGGCTCCCACACTTACTCAGAGCAACTAAGTCAAAGTACCTTCATGTGAGCGTTAAGAGTGTCACTGATAGAAGAGCTGTATTCATGTCTCCATTATAAAGTACAGTACATCGTTAATGTGTATGAGCGGTCCCTGTCCGTGGGGACACGAATACATGACGGTTGTACTGCAAAAGTTCCATTATTCTACAACCTTGTAACCTCATCGCTCAGCCGCCTGAATCCAGCCCCTGAGTCACGGTAACCCATGCAAAGTAGCCATAACACACCGATAATGTCCCTAGAAGTCGGGCGAGGACGGTTACATCTATATCTATTCGCTCCTGTTGGGGGCCAAAACATTGCTATACTAATCAATATTTTGAGCATATATATATATATATATTATATGTAGTAACACAGGAGGGAGAGGGAGGAGGGGGTATGAGACCTTTGATTGCACCAACAAGTAGTTGATATGTTACAAGCTTTCCCACCTCTCGGCCTCTCGGGGTCCTTCATCAGGTACGGCAGAAACACAATATTATATGCAGTGTATGTCAGAGGGATCTCTGGTTACAACGGGTGTTGAGAAGTGGTTGGAAATAAGATGAGGTAGAAACAGGTAGCCTGGTGTGAACAGTAACAGTAAAGACACACACACACACGGACCATGAACCCGTAAGGTAAAAACACAATTTAGGGCATTTAAGGAACAGAAAGGGACCACAAGACTAGTCTCCCTCCCCCCCCCACCCCCCACCACCACGTGATCATCATTCCAGCACAGGAAGGGTTAAAACGCACCACCTCCCCAAGTTCACTTTGCTCCTAGGAGAAACCGTCACAATAAAAGTAATTATATCCGATTAGCCCTCTGTTATTTCCGGCTCTGTACACTGAATAAAATCATTGACGGTCATTTGTGGGAGTAGGGCTGAACCTGTCGGAGTGGGGGCTGGTCAATATTAAAATGTCAACCCGTGATTATATCACGATTCTGCAGAGATATATATATATATATATATATATATATATATATATATATCTCATGATACAGGATACAGAATGTTTTGACATTAAACATTTAACAGGGGGGGTGGGGACCCCACTCCCTCCCAGCCGCATCCCCCAATTTAGGCTTTGTACAATGAAACTAAATCAATGCACTGGATTGGCTTTATTACAGTGACAGCAGCCAGGAGCCATCTGCTTATCTAGGAGATAAGACACAGGAGACGCACACCTTAACCCCCTCGCTGCCAGATGGGCCGGCGATGCACAGGGTAACAGCCAGGGCGGGTGTGTTAAAACCGTGTTATTACAATGTCAAGTTTGAGTTTCAGAAGGAGTTTCTCTAGCAGAGACGTGCTTCCCCCGTTGGGCTGCGTCCATGCAGCAGGCGACCGCGTGAGTGACGTCACCCGCGTTAAGCGGGAGCGGGTAGACGCGCCGTGGGGGGGTGGCGTGTCTGACGTCACGGAGCTTGTTCACCCTCATTGGGCGAACCGTTCACGTGACCTGCCCCGTCGCGCCAAGGAGTCAGATTGAACTGATTCCTCGCGCTCGCGCGGTCAATGCCTTAAGGCAATGTGATTTCGCCAGCATGGACGCCTCCTTAGACGCATCCACGCTGCTAGACCATTTAGTTACAATGCGCCTACCAGTCATCTGGGGAGAGTTGGATGTTACATACTGTACATGTAATTTATTGTATGATACTTGGGACTTTTTTTTTTGTAATTGTTATTTTTAACGAACAAGAAAACCACTTTGAGTTACATCTTTAACGTGTAGTATGCCTTTAAAGCTGCAGTCCTGGCGTTTTAAAGAATAGGTTTGAAGCAGGGGGTCTCCAGAGCTCAACCGCGTTCATTTCTGCTCCGGGAACCCCCTGCTTCCCGAGACACATGTCAGAAGGGGGTGCCGGTAGCAGCTGAGACGGGGCTATGAAAATGGCGGCTTAAATGTCCCGTGGGCCAACAGGAAGCCGTGACGTCATCTCTTATCTATTGGCCCACGTGGGACCTGTAAACTGCGCCGGCACCCCCCTTCCGCGGTAAGAATCTCGGGAAGTTAACACGGTTCAGCTCCAGAGACCGCCTGTTTCAAATGATATATATGAAGCTCCAAACATTTAGCTCCTTTGGCGATGTCATTTACGGTTGCAGGACTCACCGATATACCTGTAATATCCTATAACCGTGTAAAGCTGTCCAGATGACCGGAAGATACAATGTGGCTAAAATGATCTAGCAGCGTAGATTCATGTGACACAGAGGGGGGCGGGGGGCGGGGGGTTAACAGCTCTGCAAGAGAACCGCCTTCGGAAAGAAAAAAAATCTTTCATATTAAAATCCCTACTTTAAAAAAACTCCCCCGTCCTGCTGTCACCAAATGGTCCCCGTCACGGGAAGAGCCATAAAATGACATCCCAAGAGGTGACAGCCAGACAGCAGAGACGCAGAAGGTGGCAGCACACGGAGGAAAACACACTAAAGGAGATTCTTAGCTTGATTATTTTATTGATGTTTAGGTGCATGTTTACCAAGCCGTGCTTCTTCATACATAGGGTCCATATGGCATCTTCTGGCCCAGTAATGTATGGAACAACATGTCTCAGGGCTGTATTTACTTTAGCCCAGGGGTGCGCAAAATGGGAGAGCGCGGCGGTTACAGAGGCCCCACGCTGAGAGCGCGAGGCCTCTGTAAACCTACTTACCCGGCTTCACTTACGCGTCTCCATGGCAACACGGTGTCAAATGGCGCCCGTTGCCATGGAGACGTGACGTCAAATGACGCCACATTAGAGGGGGGGGGGCGTGACCCAGGAGGAGAGCAGGCAGGGGTGGGAGCACAGCGCAGGAAGTTTGCGCACCCCTGCCTTAGACCTGGGGTGGCAAATTCCAGGACTCAAGGGCCGTCTGTGCTGAAGCAGGGATATCCTCAAAACCGGACCGGTTGGTGGCCCTTGAGAACTGGAGTTGCCCACTCAAACCTTTCTTGTGTTTTAGATTACATTTAAAAAAAAAAAAGTTTTTTCTTAATCCTTATCCCTGCACCAATTCACAAACTACTAACCAGCGCTTGACAACTGAGGGGATAATTGGGGTGCAGCTGCCTTTCAGGATGCCAGCGACACGGCTGTTTTCAGTAGAACTTGAACCTTCAACCACTCGATCGGTTCGCTTAGCATCACGTTAAGTGACGAGTCAAACGTTAGGCCCGAACAGCGACTCTTCAGCGGACAACAACATTAAGTCGTGTATTTTCCCCGTAGAGAGCCGAGCGTTAACGATGACGGCCGTTAGTGATAATGACATGCACATGATATGCAAATGAGGCGTTATCCCAACATTGCGTATCCACTAAAGCCCGTTACGGGTAACGCAGGGACGTAACGTTACGTTAGGTAGGTCAGACCTAAAACTTGGCATTGCTCACATCCAGACCCCGATATAGGGCTTTTATAGGGTCTATCGGTGTAACACAGGGATGATAACAGTGTTACATGCCTCTTCTCTATCAACTTGAGCAAAACCCCCGTCTATCTCAGGGTCTGGATGGGAGTAACACTAAAGACACAATTACCGTCTCGTTTATAGGAAGATAACACAACATTGTGCTACAATAAAGTGACAACGATGCAAATAATGAATGGTTCATTCCATTAGCATTAACCCTATGCTAATGGGATGTATCACGGACGCATATCATAAGATTGTGGATCTGCACTCACCTCGGCGAACATAACGTCCGCTCCCGTTATAGGTAACGTCCCGTTATGCGGCTGGATTTAACACAGCTTTGTAGACCTAGCCTTATATAAAACAAATGACAACGGGGAGCATGAGGCCTATTTGGGGACCCGTGAAAAACAAGCAGATCCGGCCACAGGAATGCTCAATGGCTCTGCCTGGGCCTCCATGTGTATTGCTGGAGAGCAGATTAGAACACACACACACTATTTATGGCTCCTTGTAAACAAACTCTCAATGAAAGAAAGTTAATGACCTGTATCTGACAAGAGCCTGCTGGGGATTTTTTTTTTATTGCTACCGGGATTCACTAAGCAGAGAATTTATCAGTAGCTTTAAAACCAGAAAACAGGATGCGACACCGAAATGCTCCCATACTGAATAAAAATACAAAAAAACATATACGCCATGAATATGAGATTTCAGCCTCCCCCCCCCAGGAGGCTGTATTAATTTAAAGGAGCAATTAACGCAGGCCATGTTTTTTGCATGTTTAAACATTTTTCTTACATAGGATTGAAGCAGGGGGTCTTCGGAGCTGAATCCCATTAACTTCAGCTCTAGAGACCACCTGCTTCCGGAGATACGGACCTCCGAAGGATGTGCCGGTACCTCGGTTGCTTTTTAAAGCTCCCGCGTCACATGGGCCAACAGGAAGACGCACCAGATGATGTCACGGCTTTCTATTGGCCCGCAGGGCGAGGGAGCTTTGAAACGCCGCCATTACGTGATCTCTGCCAGCCAAGCCGGAGTGCCTACCGGCACCCCCTACAGAGGTATGTCGGGAAGCAGGGGGGGGGGGGGGTCCCCCGAAACAGATGTTAATGGGGTTCAGCTCCGAAGACCCTGTTTCAATCCCAACAATCTTGTCCCGTGTTAAAAATCATGATTTTCGGAATCTCTAGCGACAGCGGTAAACCTTTGCACTGCAGAGGGTTCTGGGAAGGTTCCATTCTTACCCTCCCAGACACGTAGGGGGTAATGTACAGACACTGGGTATACGAAGCAGCCATTCAGGCCGTCGTCAGATCAAAAGCCCTCGGAGATCAATGTCCGAAAATATCTTCGGCCTCAATATTTCAAACGCGTCTCTCTCCTAAACAAAAAGCGGCAGATTTTAAAAACGAACACAGCGTTAGAAAGGGGGCAAGAAGGGATTTCAAAAGTAATAATAAAATGATGGGGTGGGGGGAGAAAATGGCACCCAGGGGGTGACTGCGGCTCTAACCCTTTGGGTGACCTATAGATGTAGCTACTAGATTCATCGTGTCCTGCGCAGAATGCGAGCAATGACGCAGTGAAAGGTGGGGGGGGGGGAGGGAGGAGGACTTCGCCCCTTGCGTCATCGGTGAAGGAGCTATCACGTGATTGCGAGCCCCCGGGTGGCGCGGTCCCTCCGACACTCAAAAGGGGTTAAAGCCGCAGATGGTAAAGGAAATAAAAAACAATTTCCTTTTAAAAACAAGACAGAATTTTGCAGCGAGTCAACTCAGTGTTGATGCTCAGGGTCACCAGGGGAGCAGGCACAAGGATTTAAACTGGGTTTATCCCCTTCGAAGGCAAGCATATTACCACTAAGCTAGTCCTACAGCCTTCTACACAGTACACATAGTTCACACTAGACCAGGCAAAAAAAAAGGAAGGAAAAAAAAAACCCAGTGATTTTTAACAACCTATCAAGACAATAATTCCCTTAGAATTATTTATTTATAAAAATGTTTTACCAGGAAGTAATACATTAAGAGTTACCTCTCGTTTTCAAGTATGTCCTGGGTACGGAGTTAAGACAAATAATACATGGTTACAAATACAGTTACATAAATGAACAGGGTATACATTATATACAAGACATTGCATGCACAGCTAGAGGAGATGTATATTATGGGCGTATGAGACAGTTACAGACCAGATTAAAATGTGAGACAGCCTTAGGCCTCGGCCATGTTTACTGCTTGCTGGCGGAAGCGTGCTGACGCGCGCTCCCGCTCAGCACTGAGCCCCTACAGCCGCAATTAGAGCGGCTTTAGTAGGGGCTCGCCTGCGCTTCCGCAAGCGCGCGGAAGCGCAGGTCTTAGGGGAATTTAAAATTCCCCCGCTTGCCGGTGCGACAGGCCGGTCACATGAGTGGTTCGCCCAAGGGCGAACCAGCTCCGTGACGTCACTGGCCCGCCCCCGGCCAGTGACGCGCCCGCCCCCGGCCCGCCCCCTGACGGTCTGTCCCCTTCTGCCCCGATCCCTGTCTCCCTTCTGCCCCGATCCCTGTCCCCCTTCTGCCCCGATCCCTGTCTCCCTCTGCCCCGATCGCTGTCTCCCTTGTGACCCGATCCCTGTCCCCCTTCTGCCCCGATCCATGTCTCCCATCTGCCCAGGTCCATGTCTCCTGTGTGTGTGTGTGTGTCTATGTGTATGTATGTGTGTGTGTGTGTATGTGTATGTATGTGTGTGTATGTGTATGCATGTGTGTGTATGTGTATGCGTGTGTGTATATGTATATGCGTGTGCATGTGTGTGTGCATGTGCGTGTGTGTGTGTATATGCATGTGCGTGCGTGTGTGTGTGTGTGTGCATTGTGTGTGTATGTGTATGCATGTGTGTGTGTGTATATATGTGTATGCATGTGTGTGTGTGTATGCATGTGTGTGTGTGTGTATATGCATGTGTGTGTGTGTATGCATGTGTGTATGTGTGTGTGTGTGTGTGCCTTTGTGTGTGTGTGTGTATGCGCGTGAATATATTTATCAAAAGTTGCACAATGTTAATAAATAATTTATTCTCACAACATGTCTTTTTTTTTAATTTTTCAAATATTATATAATATACACACACACACACACACACACACACACACACACACACACACACACACACACACACACACACACACACAGGTTCCCCAGTGACACACAAACACACAGACCACTTCAAAGTGACACACACACACACACTGACCGCTACCAAGTGACACACACACAGTGATACCCGCCTCCCAAGCGCTTGCTGTCTCCTCTGTCAGGACAGCAAAAAGCTCCTGGTAGAGCGAGCGGCAGCAAGCGAGAGCGAGCAGCAGCAGCACCTAAGCGCTTACTATGTCCCAGGCCTTAGGCTAAGGCCCCGCTGCCTCAGACCACGCGCCGCACTGCAGACAGGCGGCGCGTGGAGAGGCACTTGACCGCTGTAGGGAGCAGGAGCTGGCGCGGGGGCGTGGCCAAAACGGGTCGGGGGGGGGCACGGCAATGACGTCGGGGGGCGGGGCCATCACACTGTGTGCCAGGGATTCCCTCCCCGCTCTCCCGCCTCCAAAGTGAACAGGAGTGCGCTCCGCAGTTGAACTATCCACTTTGTGACCCCCCAGTCTTTGTGGCCAAACCTAACGTCCCCCGTTCCCCTGAAGCCTCCCTGCTCCCCGAAGCCTCCCCTCCTCCGTGCATCTGCTGACACAGACTATGAGGAGAGAGTCTGTGGGAGGGAGTGGGGGGGCTCCCTTGGTGCTGCAGCTGCTTTCCCCGCCTCCCCGAAGCCCTCCTCTCCTCATTGGCTCACAGCCACACCACGTGACGCGTCGCCGCTCGGGATTACACTTCTCTTGCATCCCCTGGCGGCTGACGCGTCACAGCGTGTAGTGAGCTGTGCAGCGAGGGGGGACTGGGACCGGCTCGGGAGGACACCATCAGATGGCGAGTAGCGCACACGCCGCCGGACGCAGCGGGACCAAAGCCTTAGATTTGAAAGACCTTAATCTGCTAGTGGCAAAAGTTAAGATTTCATTTATTTGGTTCTTGTGTAAAAATGTTCCTCCCATTTCATTTTAATCTTATTCTCCTACATGTTGGTTCATTCCCTTTAGCCGTTTGGCGAATGAAAGCGTAATTGATTTACACAAACCAACAAAAAACAGGGGCGGGAAGGGGAGGAGAAATAGTGCGGGTTTAAAACAATTTACCTGCGTATACAAGAATTCACAAAATATATGGGAAAAAAAGCTTAGAAAAGCCCTCTAAATAAACCTAGCTACTATGGAGACATTCAATCTTCAATAAAATATTAAAAAACAAACCGTGTACTTAAATACAGAAAATATATAAGGACTTGCAAGTCGCCCACATTCATTCCTTGCATTATCTGCCATATATTTTCGATGGAGATGAAAATCTCTGCAACAAGTAGGTCCTGCAGTTAACCCTTCAACATGCAGCCCCTTCAAGGGTTAACCCTACAACACCCTATCTCCATTAGCTATTTTTTTGGGGGTGGTAGGGGAGGGTCTTAGGCCGGGACTGCCTCTTCAATATCCATTAGCCTGGGCTTTGCAGATTGAAGTGTGTGTGACAGCCCACGTGAGACAGAAAACTGATTAACTAGGATTTGCCATCACTTAGCAACCCAATAGCTGCCCTCACCCCGGCCAACCCCCCAAAAAAACCCTTCAGTTCCCTACCCTCCTCCCTCTTCCAGCCCCCATAAAAGACTCCTGCCTTCTCACAGGAGGTAAACACAATAAAGCAGGATCACTCCAGGGACAGACCTGCAGCTATTCCCAGGCAAACAGGAGGTAATAAAAGAAGGCTCTTTTATGTCCCTGGCTCCATTCTCAGAACCCAGCCCTGTTCTTGTAGATAAGCATCACTTTTTTTTTTTAATGGAATTACCCTTCATGAATATTTCTTTTCTAGAGAGAGACAGTCCCTGCAGGAAGTGGGGGTGGGGGGGGTGGGGTGGGGGGGGGGGGGAGAAGAGAGAGAAAAGGAAGGGGGAGAGAAAAGGAAATTTATTTATAAAAGGGAGCAATCCCAGCTCGTCTGGAGTTGAACCCCATTTATTTCAGCCCCGGGGACCCCCTGCTTCCGTAGATACAGACCTCTGTAGAAGGTGCCAGGTTGAGCTAACTGGGCTTTAAAGTTTAAAGCGCACGCGCGTCACGCAGGGCAGTAGGAAGTCTAACCTGATGTCGCGGCTTCCTATTGGCCCGCAAGGCGCTGGAGCTTCGAACAGCGGCCATTATGTGATCCCTGCTAGCAGAGCGGCTACCGGCACCTACTACGGAGCTAACTCCGGAAGCAGGGGGTCCCCGGGAGATGAAATTAACGGGGTTCAGCTCCGGAGGCCCTCTGCTTCAATCCTGGGAGGGGGGGGGGGGGGGAGTTATTTGGGAGAGAAAAAAAGTTATTTAAAAATACATACCAGATTATTTTCAAAACAAGGTGTTAATCAGTTATTCTGCTAAATAGGTCACGGTCATGTTCGCTCAGGTCCTAGGTGGGACTGACCCGTTAACCCTTCAGGACCGTGGGAATTAAACAGCAGCATGTTTGATAGATTAATTGTAGGCGATTTGAATGTTTCTTTAATTAGAGAAGTGCAAGTTTCAAAGAAGCCATTGACGCCTTTTGTTTTTAACATAGGATATAAGGGGTCTCCTGAGCTGAACCCCACTCATTTCAGAGCCGTGGAACCACCTGGTTCCGGGATATAGACCTTCAAAAAAAAGGGGGGGCACCGGTATCTCGGCAAAGTTTAAAGCTCCCCCTTTCCTATACGTGGGCGAGTCTCTCCGGAAGCAGGGGGTCCCCAGAGCTGAAATAAATGGGGGTCAGCTCCGGAGACCCTCCTCCCCCCCCTCCCAATCCGATGTAAAAAAAATAAAAAAACAACACGTATGTTTAGATTTAAAAAAATGTATGTTTTATAACAAAAACCTTGAGTTTTTACAATAATATAATATACTTGCAACCCAACTGGTTTCTGAGGCACAGGGAGATAAAGGAGCCCATGTATTAAGCGCATATTTAAACATTTGATGCACCAAAAAAAAAAATAAGTGCTAAAAAGTTTCATTAAAACATGCGTCTTAAATCTGAAGGTCGTTATTTATACACATTATTTATATAGCGCAAACCATTTATGCAGCACTGTAAAAATAATAACAACATGTTCTTGTATCGCTCTGCTAGTTTTACGTAGCGCTTTACAGAGACACTTTGCAGGCACAGCCCGTGGAGCTTACAATCTGATTTTTGGTGCCTGAGGCACAGGGAGATAAAGTGACTTGCCCAAGGTCACAAGGAGCCAACACCAGGAATTGAACCAGGTTCCCCTGCTTCACACTCAGTGCCAGTCAGTGTCTTTAAATCACTGAGCTGCTCCTTCTCCTCTCCTGTACAACATTACAATAGGTCAGTCATGCATATTACTAACTCGGAATAAGCGCAACAGGTAAATGATAACGTAAGGCTAAAGGAGACCCTGCCCCCAAAGAGCTTGCAATCTAAGTTTAGAACACTGTTTAGGGTTTCATGTATCGCCTTATGTTGAATACCCGATGGATACAATTTAAGTTAATGCAGAATTGTGCATTTTATTGGTATAGCTAGTATAAATATTACACTAAATAGATATTTACGAATAATAGCCATACGGTGAAAATACATTTTGGTCATCTACATAATGAAAACATTCATGCTGCATAAAGCACATTTTTTGGTTGACAGACACACAAACGTAATTCTGCGCTATTAACAGAGACTGTGCAGGATTTATGTCATGTTGAACTTGGCGAACGATTGACGCATTGTCTCTTAATTATTTTTTTTGGTACATCCCATTAAACATCTGTACGCCCAGTGCCAGCCATTTATGTGAGCCCCACAAAAATGAAGGAGTGTTAAAGATGGGCATTAAAAATGGCCGTCCCATTGGAAGTGACAACGGGTGGCTTTGCAGCTTCCTGTGGAGCCGCGGGACCTGCGAGGTTTGGCAGCCATTTATTTTCACTTAAGTTTTTATTAGGTTTTTCCCAACAGTTGTGGGGGGAGAGGGGGAAGGGTACAGCGATTTAGATTTCAATATCGGGAGCATTAAACACCGGTAAGCATCTATATTCACAAAGCACCACAACTTTGTTATGTAGACACTTCCAGTTGAGCTGTATTTTAAGAAAAGCAACATGTCTTCTAAACAGCGCCGGGCATCCTAGACATATTAGTACAATCATTATTAAATATTTACAGCAACAGCATTGTATAAACACACACACACACACACACACACACACACACACACACACACACACACACACACACACACACGCGCTCTAGTGTGCAATAAAACATTAATACAGAGATTTGCTTTTAGAAATGTGGATTTGTTTTATGTGTAATCCAACACAGTACTGCTAATTTTTATTTTATTTTTTAATCCACTGAAATGTCACCGCGCGGATCAAGTGGCTTTCACTGCGGCCTGGGAAAGATCTGTCAGGTCACACGTATGTATGAGAAGTAACACTTTGTGCTTCAGTTCTTCTCAGGTTTTAGAAATAACAGAAGGGAGGTGGGGGGGGGTGCGCAGAGAAAGTGCCATCAGCAAAATCAATCTTCAAAAAGAGCTGTAGCCAGGGGCGCCCAGACAGTACAGAGGCGTGGGATAGTGTCAGCATATATAACCCGGGTCTGTTTGCGTGTGCCAGCTCTCACACACGGGCGAGGGGGCAATATACAGTGTGCATCAGGGCAGTGTTTCATACACACACTACCCCAATACACAAACCCTGATACACGCACCCAACCCCAATGCACAGGGCGTGCGTGTGTGTCCGCGTTAGCGAGTGCATGTATATCAGGGTAGTGTGCATCAAAGAGTGCGTGTGTGCACGCGTGTGAGAGTATTAAATATATATCTATATCCAGTGGTTGACAAATCACCAAAAAATCTACTCGCCACACAAAAAAATCTACTCGCCACCTAGTACCAAACGTGTGCTGCTTGGGCCAATATTTACTCGCCCGGGGGTTAAATCCACTCGCCCGGGGCGAGCAAATGTATAGGTTTGTCGAACACTGTTATATCTATCTCAGGTGTGTGTGTGAGATATTGTTTAATGGGGCGTTCAGGGGGCAGCTGCTATAAAAGGAAGACCCCATTAACCCCTTCACTAGCAGAAAGGATTTAGAAGCGGCCGGTACGGCTGTGCCCAGCACAATAAATCTGTGTATAAGTGCGGCGTGTGAGTCTGTGTGTTTTACACGCACCCCATGACTCCCTGTAAAGCACGCGCGTACACTCCCGCAGCCAGATCACTCCGGCGACACCATGCTCCAAACACGTTTTATATGTGTGTGTGCAACCTTATTATCCCCCAAATAAACAGCGCACAACCAACACACACACACGCGTCCCAGAAAAGGAGGACCTCAGTGGTGATGTTACATATAGTTACATAGTAGATGAGGTTACGCTCCTTGAAGTGTGTGCACCAGGCTCGCCCCCCGGCTGTCCTTGTGACCTTGGGCAAACCATCACCGTGCCCACCAGGCATCAAAATAAGACTAGAAGCTCTTTGGGGCAGGGGGCCAGCAAGATGCTGTGTGCAGCACTACGCACACCGTCAGCGCTAATATACACACATGGCAACTATGGAGACTTTCAAATGCGATTGACCGAATACTTATAGGGTCTGATTACCTGTAATCAGACCAAAAGCCATTTGTTTATTTTGGTCCTAGGAGGGAGGACACAACAGTGCCCCTGCCAAAAAGGGACAGACTAGGGTGGTGGATAAAATAATTGTATTTCCATGATCTGATCAAAATCAGCCAGAGAGATGTACATATCCATCACCATGTATTGTATGGTTTTTGCAGGGTTTCGTTGTACAGCCAACACTGAATTTCATAAGCGATGCCTTATAACCCAAGCCCAAAAGCGACGCAGCCCTGGTGACTTAGGCATCGGATGGGTTAATAAGACCCAGGCCGCCCCCTTATCTGTAAAGGTTGAAGCCAGCATTGTGCGGTATTGTGTCTACCTTCAGAAACAAAACAAATATGAGACACTACCCATCTACAAGCCAGGCTTGTCACAAATCCCTCATTCCTTTTCTTCAGCTTCACTAGACTGTCTGCTCTCATTAAAAACGCACAGCTAAACCAACACAACCCAACCCGCAGCAAAAACAGAAAGGCCGCTTCCTTTTACATATTAGGACTAAAAGGACTTTGATGTCTGTTGGGGGGGTGGGGGGGAGAGGGATGTGCCACTCCTGGTGGACCTTTCTCTAGAATGAGGAGTTAAAAAGCGCAGAACAGATGTCTGAAAGGAGCTGCTGACTCTACTGTCCTCACTCGGGCCTGCTCGAGGGGTTCTTAATGGCAGCGGGGTTGTTAATGAACACCGGTTCAACAGGTCAGGTTTTCAGGATTTCCCAGCACAGGTGGCTCAGTCGAAGACAGCCTCTGATTGAGCCACTTGTGCTGAAGCCGGGATATCCTGAAAACCTGACCTGTTGAGTCATTCACCTTCATGGTGACCTGCCGGTTTGATTATTACTTCCCAGGGAGATAGAGCCAGATCAGTAGCAGAACCTATAGTCTTATAAACCAGGGGTGCTCAACTTCCCGCCTCAAGCCCCCCGCCCCCCCCCCCCCCTCAACAGGTCAGGTTTTCAGGATATCCCAGCTTCAGCATAGGTGGTTTAAATAGAGGCTCAGTCCAGGGACCAATTGAGCAACCTGTGCTGAAGCTGGGATATCCTGATAACCTGACCTGTTGAGGGGGGCTTGAGGACTGGAGTTGAGCCCCCCTGGTTTATAGGGCTCTGTAGGTTCTGCTAGTGATCTGGCTTTACCTCCCAGAAAAACAATTATCAGGCCCTGTAATAATCAAAACAGACAGATCACAATGAAGGTACATTACACTGTTCCTGTTATAAAGAATACAAAAAAAAAGCCGGAAACTCTCACAGGTTACCAGGAAGCAACAGATCGCTTTGAATGAAGCGGTGAACAGGTGTGTATACACATACACACAACTTGATAGTGTCCTGAACACTTTGAACTTGACGAATATATGCCAATATAAAAGTGAACGACGTTACGGGCGCCGTTGCGACCTTAATCAAGATACCATCAAGATATTAAAAAAAAAAAAAAAAAGGAGGTGGTCCGAAACATCAAACACACACACACACACACACACGCGCACACACGCACACACACGCACACACACACACACACGTCAAGTCCCAAGTGTGCAGGACTCTTATCAGTACGATGTGGAACTTTTGTCAGTGGCACCTTGACAGTGAATGCCACACACTGGGAATTACATCTTCCCAAACAAGGTGAAGACGGACTATGATTCAGAACCAAACACTGGTCCCTGTGAGAGAGATATATCTATACATAGATATATCTACATATCAGTATCAACAACATTCTTCTGTGTTCTATAAATCTAAGTGCCCCCCTGCAAAAAATTAACTTGCAGCGATATTAAGCAGTACTAAGTATTGCTACGCGCTTGCAAACATCGATCGTCTTCTATTTAGATAATGGAATAATATTTTATATAATTACAGCTGCTAAGCCCAACCACACAACCTCTGCCTGGAAAAATCATATTGCTCACATACTCCATACCATTTTGAAGCGCAGTATGTTCCTTCCGGTCGTGAAAGGGTTATAATGTTTAAATAATATAGGGCTATGCATCAAAAGACACAAACGCCCTTTATATTTTAGCCATATTATTGACGCCAAGAATCTAAAAATGCGGAGAGGTAAGAACACGGTCTTTTAAGTGAATGAAATCCCAATGGTGGTAAGTCAGTCGTTACCTGGGGCAAGTCACCATCTCCCCAAAATAAGATTGCTAGCCCTTCAGGACAGGGACTCACTGCACCGGCAAAATTCTATGTATTGCAATATTTAAGACCATTATTCTATAACAGTTATTACGCTCATCCTGCACCTCTTCATAATAATATACCTAGGTATTTCGCAAGTATTTCGCGTCACCTTGAGATTTAGGGAGGGTTGATAGGTGGAGTCAGGAAAGGGTTAAGCGACGCAGTGACGGGACGCACATACGTTATCGCTCTGTTAACACGGGTAGATGCACAAAACGAAGCGGTTTAGCATCCAAACAGTACGATCTTGCGTCTGCGCGTATCGTAGTCAAACTCACGTTAACAGGTGCAATAACATACATTACATCTACATTTAATTCTGCGTCTGCATTCCCGCCCCTCCCATCAAAAAGTCCGCTGGGTCTGACAATCTGTGTCAAACACGAGTTAAAAAAGAAAGTTTTACACTTAAATTGGATTTCTGTCTTAATTCTTCAATGATCTGAATACATAGATATACATTAAGTGTGGGCAATGGTGAAGATAAAGCAAATTAAGTTAAACCCATTCATAATAATAAAAGAAACACTGATCTAGAGGACACACCATCTATGTATTTTATATCGGCAGAATGTAAATCGTGAAATATTTAGCATTTTAATATGGCAAACCCACCCCCTCCAAAATATTTACCATAAATCCTGGAAATGGTCAGCTTAAAACTCCTTTGATCCAGTAAAAAAAAAAAAAAAAATTAAGTCTTCAGACAGCCCTAAAAAACTCAATCCAAGCCATGAAGTCCTCAAAAATACTTCTTCAAATCCCTTTTTCTTTCAGGATATTCCAGACAAGAAAAAAAACCAAAAACATTTAATACAATTAAACAAATAAGTGTTTTACTTTGAATTCCTTGTCTTCATAAACCATCCGTCCAAATGATTTATTGACATTTATGTTTTCTGCATTGACATGGGAGTAGCATTAATCCAGGCTGAAATTAACTCATAAATACAAACAACAAAAACGATGTAGTCTGGGATCTAAAGATTTAATAGAATATATTTTTTTCCAGGCAGATCAGAGAAACCCTTTAAAAAAAAAAATATGTATATATATCAAACCCCCCTTTAAATCTCCAGTTCTTTGCTGATCTGAAACTGCAAGTAAAGACTCTGTGCCCTTATATATCGTTATGTTCTTCTTAGCAGTGAAAATTCAATTTATTCTCAAGCCTCAGGGGCAACGTTTTCATATCACTGTGGCAGCAGGAAAAGCAAGAAATATACATTTAAATATTAACCCCCCCAAATAATAAAATCAACATTTCTTTGTTATTATCCTGTTAACTCCAGATCAAATGGACAGCAGAAAGGGAATTAAAAAAAAAATCCCACTAAAATAGGGATTTGCAGATCTTTATAAATCCAGTGTATTTAGTTGCAGATAATAAATCTGAATATTTATCCGGGCTTTCTGTAGCAGCTGGAAGTGCAAAATGTGTAGTGACCCCGATGGATGATCTTGGGTGCTGCAGAATTTGGATATTCACTTAATCCTCTCTTGTATGGTAGATCCCCTTTGCTTTGCTCTTGGATGCTTGGTAGACCTTTAATACCTTGACACACGCAGGCGTTGTGGAAGGTTTAGCGGTGATCGTGCAGTTCCAGCCCTCCCCAGGAAACCTGTTTAATGTAGGGAAAGAAGAAAGCAAGGAGGGGAGAATGATCCGAGCGTGCAGAGATTGATGGATTAGCTGTGGAGATCGGCGCTGGTGCAGCAGCCCGGACCAGCGGGTTCCATACAGCTGCTCTGCACGTCGGGAACTGACAGGCAAACTGAGCGATGCATCAGTCTCCTCTCTGGTCGCCACGCCCCTACAACGCCCACTCTATGTGAGCATGCAATCGGAGACGCGCTGGCGGAGAGAGCGAGCCAATGGAATGCGGGGAAGACGGTTAGCAGGGTGACGCGATCGGCGTCCCAGTACTGCCCCTGGGAGGATGGAGAAGCAACGTGTTTATTTCGCGGAAAAATTTAAATGTCCTTAAAGGGCTCCGAGGTTCGATTCAAATGTCAGGAACCCTTATAAGATGTTATGTGTTGTGTCATGCATATATTTGTTCATATTGTATGTCATTGTTTATCAGCCGAGTCTTATTTTAAGTGTATTATAGTTTTTACATGTTTATATATATATATATATATATAATATAAATTAT
Organism: Ascaphus truei; assembly: GCF_040206685.1. Classification (NCBI taxonomy): domain Eukaryota; kingdom Metazoa; phylum Chordata; class Amphibia; order Anura; family Ascaphidae; genus Ascaphus; species Ascaphus truei. The sequence goes on from NC_134495.1 coordinate 19,175,480, forward strand.
ATATGCGAATGTAAATGCTCATCTGCATGTCTTAGGCAGGTCTGCAACCCCACCTTTATATATATATATATATATATATATATATATATATACACACACACACACACATGTAGAGGTATCAGTACCGTGTTAGCCGAGCTTCAATAATCAAAAAATAAATAGATGATACCGTTCTGTGGCTAACGAAATGCTTTTATTTGTGCGAGCTTTCGAGATACACTGATCTCTTCTTCCGGCGATGTTACAATGAATGAAGCAAAAGGTAAACTTAAAAACAGTGTCTCTTGGAATGTTATCTGTGCTGTTCCTTCCCCCGGTGTGGATGTGTTTTATGGCTGGAGGTGTCAAAGGGTAACTGAAAGCAAGTGAAGAAAGAGTGTGTATGTGTATCAGTGTGAATAAAAATGAATGGAGAGCCCACAGTATATACAGTGCTTTACACAAGGTGTGTGTGGAGTGGGACTGGATATAAATAGTGTGGGTGGGTGTGGAAATGTGAGAGTTAGTAGCACAACTAAAAGTGTGTGTGGATACTAAGTGGTCCCTATTGGTGTATAGGGATGGAAAAACAAGGAGTATTAGTATGTGTGAGAGACAGCTGTGTGTGCATACATATAGCACAGTATGTACAGTACAGACATGGCCTTTAGCGCTCATGGGACGAGAGTTCACTACTGTCAGTAATGACTCATAAAATTTCGATCTCTGTTTAGGCCACTGCTAAGTGTCCCGAACAGTTGCATAAATTTGTATTCATGCAACCGTCTCTCTTTCGGGGTTTTAAGATTACCTTTGAGTATGGCAACCCTCAGATCGTTCATCTTATGGCCAGAGTCAGAGAAATGTTCGCCAACAGGACTGTCTCTTGTACCGCGTGTGATGCTCTGGCGATGCAGGTTCATTCTCTTGTTTAGCCCCTGCCCTGTCTCACCTATGTAGTAGCAGCCCCCTGGGCATTTCATGCACATGATGAGGTACACGACATTGCTGGAAGAACAGGTGAACCTTCCTCTGATTTTGTATTCCCGATTCCTGTGTGGTATTTGTATTGTGTCCGCTGTGTAGAGCATTGCGCAGGTTTTGCATCTTGGGTCCTGGCATGGTTTTGTCCCGCATTCAGTTGTACTGCTCAATACTTTACTCCTCACCATAATATTCTTGAGATTATGGGGTTGTCTGTATGATAATAAGGGTGCTTCAGGGAAGACCTGTTGCAGTCTTGTATCTTCCTGGAGGATGGGTTGTAGTTTCCTGGCGATCTTGCGTAGGGCTCCTAGGTGTGGGTTATATGTGACCACCAAAGGTACCCTGTCGCTTGTCTCCTTCTGTTTGTATTCAAGGAGATCACTTCTTGGTATTCTGGTGGCTTTGTGAATTTGCTGGTCTACAATTCTGTGGTTATATCCACGGTTTATAAAGTCTGATCGCAAGGCTTTAATCCACTGGTCTCTGTCTGCTGTGTCGGAGCATATCCGGTTGTATCGTATGGCTTGACTGTAGATGGTTGCATGTTTGGTGTGTGTCGGGTGGAAGCTGTTGTCCCTCAAATAGCTGGCTCTGTCTGTAGGTTTGCGGTATACAGAGGTCTGTAGTTGGTGGTTCTTTATAGTAATGGTGGTGTCTTAGTATCCACACACACTTTTAGTTGTGCTACTAACTCTCACATTTCCACACCCACCCACACCATTTATATCCAGTCCCACTCCACACACACCTTGTGTAAAGCACTGTATATACTGTGGGCTCTCCATTCATTTTTATTCACACTGATACACATACACACTCTTTCTTCACTTGCTTTCAGTTACCCTTTGACACCTCCAGCCATAAAACACATCCACACCGGGGGAAGGAACAGCACAGATAACATTCCAAGAGACACTGTTTTTAAGTTTACCTTTTGCTTCATTCATTGTAACATCGCCGGAAGAAGAGATCAGTGTATCTCGAAAGCTCGCACAAATAAAAGCATTTCGTTAGCCACAGAACGGTATCATCTATTTATTTTTTGATTATATATATATATATATATATATATATATATATATATATATATATATATATATATATATATATATATAATCTCCACTTACATGTAATTTCCCAGAATCCCTTGCTGCAGTGGAAGTGCTGTGTGCTGGGTGATAATGGTGAAAGGCGGGGTTGCAGACCTGTCTAAGACATGCAAATGAGCATACAGTAATATTTCTATTTGCTATATGTTTTGCTGTGGAGGGTTTTTGTCACTTTTTTTACCCACCATAACTTAACTAAGTATGGTAAACCCCATCCTCATTGCTTCATTGCATAGCCAGTTAACCAACCCCAAACTGATGAGACCCATTAAGGTCAAAATGGCTGTCTGTGGGTGGGATTTCTGGCTATGCATCTTAACCGTGGCTGTGACCATGCAGCAAGCTTAAGCTTATAGAGAACCATGTTAAAAATGGTTTAAAGAGAGAGAAAAAAAAACAAACAGGCACACACCTAGTGTATTAACGTATAAAAATACATATTTTAAGGAACATGAACTCATTCAAATGCCCACTCACAAAGGTAATATAAAAACAAGGGTGTATGAGATTAGATCTCAATCGCCCACAACGCGGTCCTCTCAGCACACCACGAGATCCCGGCGTTCTGCGTCGCTCCTCCACGTGAACCGGAAGCGGAACCATCTCCCTTGAGCACCCGGCAAAGATGTTCCTCTGGATACAAGCGAATCAAGAGTTCATACAGGCCAATGTGAATATGTTCAATCTCAATCGCGGGGAGACTCAGGAGCTCATACACAACCTCTATGGTATCCACTAAGTGAGTGTCAGCCACACAGTTAGACCACGCCCTACGAGTTTTGTCATCAAAATGACTTAATCAGGGGATAAAATAAAAAAAGGTATCACCTAATACTAAAGTACTCATTTATTCTGCACTATATATATATACATAATGCAGTTTTGTAATATATGCACATATATTAACGAGAGAGAGAGAGAGAGAGATCGAGATCTGTACCGTGTTAGCTGAGCTTACTAATCAAGAACGAATAGACGATACCGTTCTGTGGCTAACGAAATGCTGTTATTTGTGCGAGCTTTTGAGATACACTGATCTCTTCTTCCGGCGGTGTTACAATGGATAAAGCAAGAAATACACTATATATGTGTGTGTGTGTGTGTATGTACATCATTTTTTTATATATAATCTGTGATATGTAATATATAATATGATATTAATAAAATATTATATATAAGAGGTGTGTGTGAATATAATACAATCTAATATATTTGAAACTATGGTCCAATATATTTCTATCTATATATTTAGAATTAAATATTAATACATTAATTTGATATTTATATTTTCATCTGTCATGAGTCATGTCTCATTCTATTTTCTATTTTCCATAGGTATATTTAGAAATAAAGTAGATATGTTGTTCCGCGCTAAAGATGTCACTGTAAAAAGTCCCTCTTGCAGCCGTTAGTCTGGGAGGGTTCCACACATCCCCTATAAAGGTGAGCTCCCACAAGGGGGGCTCACAGACAAGAAAAACAAATGACAGGCAGGCGCACTAAGGGATCATGAACACTTTATTGTTAAAAAAGAGTAAGACAGTGGGCAAACAGCCTCCACTGATACAGGATAAAAACAAAACGAAAGTAAAAAATGTTAGAATAAGTGTTAGAATAACTGGTTCATACACCGGTATGATCGGGGGATAGCACCGGGTCAACACCGAATCTCACTAGCACTACAGAAAGGATCCGGACCAGTCTGAGTACATACCCTGTTTGAAGCGTGGAGACCCGCTCCCACCGACTGCAAAACTCCACAGGAACTGCCCCACGTGACCTCTACGCGTTTCGCACGCAGTGCTTCGTCAGGAGTTCATGTGACAGACCGAGGGGCTGAGCCACAAGCACATGATCTCACTGTGACTTCAATCCACAGCGACCAACACGCAGGCAAGCCCCAGGACCAGATTTTAGTCTCCTGTGGAATAAGCAGGCCCTATGCGAAGAAGGTGTTGCTGATTCATGGACAGCGCTATCACGTGACCTCCTTACGAAGCACTACGTGCGAAACGCGTAGAGGTCACGTGGGGCAGTTCCTGTGGAGTTTTGTAGTCGGTGGGAGCGGGTCTCCACGCTTCAAACAGGGTATGTACTCAGACTGGTCCGGATCCTTTCTGTAGTGCTAGTGAGATTCGGTGTTGACCCGGTGCTATCCCCCGATCATACCGGTGTATGAACCAGTTATTCTAACACTTATTCTAACATTTTTTACTTTCGTTTTGTTTTTATCCTGTATCAGTGGAGGCTGTTTGCCCACTGTCTTACTCTTTTTTAACAATAAAGTGTTCATGATCCCTTAGTGCGCCTGCCTGTCATTTGTTTATCTCGTATATTTAGAAATGTTGATTTTTTATAAAGGTTTTAAAAAAAAGAGAGATAATTGCTATTTTGATATTTATATATTCCTTGTATCGTTTTACTTTTGTATGATGGATATTTACTACTTTTGTATGTTGTTGTATTTATGTTATCTTGACGTCATATTGTTATGCGCATTGTTTTATGCCTATATTGTATGATGTCTTATATATGTGTGTAACCCCCCTCCTAAAGGGTTACTAGCAGTGTTAGTGTTGCAAGGCCTTACCTTGTGCTGCTATGGGGATCCATACGTCACACAGCGGTATTTAAGAAGGTGGCACTGTTCTCGAAAGTTAGGTTCCAAGAGGACAAGAGGAGAGTGGCCTCGGGGAGAGTAGACACCCATGGTCTTAAAGTAATAGTAGAGAGACAGGCCGCCCATATTTATTATGTTATAGACAGGCATGGTATCCTTGTTCGTTAGGATCCCTAGAGAAGAGTAAGGGAGTCCAATATAGTTGATAAGTGAAATGGCCTGCGACAGAGGGCGTAAGTAACGAGGATTCCCGGATGCCGGTGGATCGGCTCTAACCGCGGATCTGCATTGAAATTCCTCTCAGGCTGAAGTGGAAGTGGCAGTTACTATAAAGGCCAAGGTATAGAGTTACGTATACAGGACCCGCTAGGATCCCAAATGGGCTTATGATTACCAAAATAATGAAGAGAGATATCCCAATACAATGAGGACGGGGCGCCTAGGTCTTAGCACAGTAAAGAGACAAGATATGTACCTCCATTCGAGTATTAAGAGTGGGCACTGTAGGAAGAACCGTATTCATGTATTTGTGATATAAAATACAGTGCAACATTGTCAACATATGAATGAGCAGTCCCTGTGCTTGGGGACACGAATAAATGACAGTTGTACTATAAAACGTCCTGGCGCCCATTTTTATACAAATTTGCTATCTCACTGCCCAGCCGCCGGAATTCTAGCCGCCTGAGTCAAGGTAAACCATGCGGAGTAGCCACATACATATTACACCGATGTAACCTCAATAGGAAGCCAGGCAGGGAGGGTTACATATGGCGCCCAACGTGGGGCTGGGCAAGCAAGAGAAAGAGAGAAGAAGAATGTCTGTGTTTTGCCCATTTTGGAACTGTTAGGGTGAAGAGTTTGTTTTATGTGGACTATGTAATGCAACGTTTTCCCACTATATGAAAGGTAAAATTGCATCAATCCTGAATAGAAGAGTGGTACATTCAAAATGGCGGCGCTCTACACCCAACAGTACTTGCCTATTGCAGAGCTAAAATGGCGTTCTTGAGAAAATGGTGAATATACTCGGGACATAAGTGACAGTTGATCAAAACTATGTTGTTTTGGGGACTAACAACCCCAGTACAGCAACATTTCAGTGAGCCCAACCTTTCGCTATCAGAAAACATTTAGCACAACTCAAAAGGGACAGAGTTTCCCGCCAAGTCAAGAGGGACAGAGTTTCCCGCCAAGTCAAGAGGGACAGAGTTTCCCACCAAGTCAAGAGGGACAGAGTTTCCCGCCAAGTCAAGAGGGACAGAGTTTCCCGCCAAGTCAAGAGGGACAGAGTTTCCCACCAAGTCAAGAGGGACAGAGTTTCGCACCAAATCAAGAGGGACAGAGTTTCCCGCCAAGTTTTGACGTCATGCCGAAGCGACGTACGACGCACTACAGTGCGTGGTGACGTCATTATCGTCGGCGTGCGAATGGAGGGTTTTTTAAAGTTGGATTTTTGTACACTCCACAATTGAGTCCCCGTGGAAGCTGGACACTGGTGAAACGCATAGGAGGAGTTGCGTTATCTACGAAGAGCCATTGGAGAGGCTGTCTAGCCTGAAGTCTGCATCCCTGAGATCCAATTCCATCTACTCATCTCTCGTGGAGGACGCTAAGCAGAGGGACTATCTGGACATTGATTGCTGGAGCTCACAACACGTTTACTCAATGCACAATGTGTCAGTGCATTGATATTCTTCCCTTCGTTTATTAAATGCTTTAATAGTATCACGCTATGTTGGAATTTTATCTCTTTTCATACCTAACCCACCCTGGAGCCTGATCCTTGCATTTATCATCATCACATGGATATCTTTAAACTGGTTTCTAAAGCTGAAAATAATTTGCAATGTGTGAGTGCATTTGACACTGGCTTACTGGTTTCTTTTGATCATCTTTTGATATTTTATGTTATTGTTTTCTCCACATATCCGATGAGAGCTCCGCTCCTGTTTTATATATACAGTAAGCAAAAAAAAAAAAAACAGTTCACAGGGACAGCATTTCCCGACCAGTTCAGAGGGACAGCATTTCCCGACCAGTTCAGAGGGACAGCATTTCCCGACCAGTTCAGAGGGACAGCATTTCCCGACCAGTTCAGAGGGACAGCATTTCCCGACCAGTTCAGAGGGACAGCATTTCCCGACCAGTTCAGAGGGACAGCATTTCCCAATCAGTTCAGAGGGACAGCATTTCCCGACCAGTTCAGAAGGACAGCATTTCCCGACCAGTTCAGAGGGACAGCATTTCCCGACCAGTTCAGAGGGACAGCATTTCCCGACCAGTTCAGAGGGACAGCATTTCCCAATCAGTTCAGAGGGACAGCATTTCCCGACCAGTTCAGAAGGACAGCATTTCCCGACCAGTTCAGAAGGACAGCATTTCCTGACCAGTTCAGAGGGACAGCATTTCCTGACCAGTTCAGAGGGACAGCATTTCCTGACCAGTTCAGAGGGACAGCATTTCCCGACCAGTTCAGAGGGACAGCATTTCCCGACCAGTATAGAAGGACAGCATTTCCCGACCAGTTTAGAGGGACAGCATTTCCCGACCAGTATAGAAGGACAGCATTTCCCGACCAGTTCAGAGGGACAGCATTTCCCGACCAGTATAGAAGGACAGCATTTCCCGACCAGTATAGAAGGACGGCATTTCCCGACCAGTATAGAAGGACAGCATTTCCCGACCAGTTTAGAGGGACAGCATTTCCCGACCAGTTCAGAAGGACAGCGTTTTCCGACCAGTTCAGAAGGACGGCATTTCCTGACCAGTTCAGAAGGACAGCGTTTCCCGACCAGTTCAGAGGGACAGCGTTTCCCGACCAGTTCAGAGGGACGGCATTTCCTGACCAGTTCAGAGGGACGGCATTTCCCGACCAGTTCAGAGGGACAGCATTTCCCGACCAGTTCAGAGGGACAGCATTTCCTGACCAGTTCAGAGGGACAGCATTTCCCGACCAGTTCAGAGGGACAGCATTTCCTGACCAGTTCAGAGGGACGGCATTTCCTGACCAGTTCAGAGGGACAGCATTTCCCGACCAGTTCAGAGGGACAGCATTTCCCGACCAGTTCAGAGGGACAGCATTTCCCGACCAGTTCAGAAGGACAGCATTTCCTGACCAGTTCAGAGGGACAGCATTTCCCGACCAGTTCAGAGGGACGGCATTTCCTGACCAGTTCAGAGGGACAGCATTTCCCGACCAGTTCAGAGGGACAGCATTTCCCGACCAGTTCAGAGGGACAGCATTTCCCGACCAGTTCAGAGGGACAGCATTTCCTGACCAGTTCAGAGGGACAGCATTTCCCGACCAGTTCAGAAGGACAGCATTTCCCGACCAGTTCAGAAGGACAGCATTTCCTGACCAGTTCAGAGGGACAGCATTTCCTGACCAGTTCAGAGGGACAGCATTTCCCGACCAGTTCAGAGGGACAGCATTTCCCGACCAGTATAGAAGGACAGCATTTCCCGACCAGTTCAGAGGGACAGCATTTCCCGACCAGTATAGAAGGACAGCATTTCCCGACCAGTTCAGAAGGACAGCGTTTTCCGACCAGTTCAGAAGGACGGCATTTCCTGACCAGTTCAGAAGGACAGCGTTTCCCGACCAGTTCAGAGGGACAGCGTTTCCCGACCAGTTCAGAGGGACGGCATTTCCTTACCAGTTCAGAGGGACGGCATTTCCCGACCAGTTCAGAGGGACAGCATTTCCCGACCAGTTCAGAGGGACAGCATTTCCCGACCAGTTCAGAGGGACAGCATTTCCCGACCAGTTCAGAGGGACAGCATTTCCCGACCAGTTCAGAAGGACAGCATTTCCTGACCAGTTCAGAAGGACAGCATTTCCCGACCAGTTCAGAGGGACGGCATTTCCTGACCAGTTCAGAGGGACAGCATTTCCCGACCAGTTCAGAGGGACAGCATTTCCCGACCAGTTCAGAGGGACAGCGTTTCTCGACCAGTTAAAGAGGGATGGAGTTTCCAAACAAGTTGTAAGGATGCATGGCGACGACGATGCGCGGCCACGCCCTCCCCTCCGGACTTTTGAACGACAGCCTGGGGATACAGATCAATGTGAGCTGCGCCCTGATCCTTCCGGTTTGTTAGGGAAGGGACAGAGTTACAGAGACACAGAAGCACGTGGAACAAGGAGTGACCATATCACTCACTCTTGTGATTGTGTATACTGGACTAATTCACTGTGGTTTTGGTGAGATGGTGACTTCTACCAGTACTCCACAGCTAGTGAACTTTGACATCCCCGGCTGGGCTTTTTATCATTACCGTAGGAGACACAGATTTCCTACAAGCTGCTTGTTTTGGATGTTGACGTTATTATTATTATTTATTAGTTATTTATTAGTTCACTTATATATCACTTGATTCATCCAATAATTACTTGTATGTTGTGTGAAAGCGCCGGCTAATATCACTTTGTTGGTGTCATCTCCCTGATTGTGACAGGGGTATAAATATGCCCTCTCCCCAGCCTCAAGCGAGTCATTCTGGACTGGATATTCTTGTTTAAGGCTGTGTGCTGAAAGGAGACTGGCAGAGCACCTGTAAAGGAAGAGCTGACAGGGAGTCAGCAGAAGCGAACCGAGGAGACCCAGTGCAGGGGTGTGGAGCATCCGGTGTTGCTGCGCTCTGTGTGTGCAGTGTTGGGCAGAGCTGTTTGGAGTGAAGCAACGACGCAGAATTTAAAACTGCTAGCCATCCGAGAGCAAAGCAGGGCTGCCCATACTACAGAGGACAGTGGCGCAAGTTGGGAACGCGTATTGGGGTAAGCTTCCGGATGGAGATCCCCGCACCTAGGACATTAGGTTGTTCCTCCTAGTTGGGTTGAATTTGTTTGTGTGTTTTATGTACTGGAAGTTTGTGGAAACTTTTTTCCAATAAATTCCCTTTTGTTCAACTCTGCAGTTCTGTCTAGTGTTCTGATCCCTGGGGTAATTGTCCTGGTCTCCTGAGAGAAGGACGTTTTTCAGATAAGCCACATTTTTAGACACTCATTTGAGGGCAAGTTTAAACTGAGCTTTTGTTTTATTTATTTATTTGATATTAAAAGCTGTTATATTATATGGTGTTTGTTCTTTGCGCTTTTGTTTCAAAATACATACAGTATATATACATTTCAACTCATGTTCCTGACATATAGGATCCAAAATCCCATGTTTACCTTGTTGTCATTTTGCTGTGCACAGCACATTTTTACTCCTGGCTTCTGGTTTCCACTGACACTGTGTATCTGTGTCCCAGGGGCAAGCTGCATTTCTGAACATTTCTCAAAGGCTTTCCTCTATAATTGACCTGGGATATAAAAGCAGATGTTTTCACGCCGGAGTTTGCTGTACACATGTTTAGGGTGTGATGCATAGGGGTATGTTTATGGAACGCAGCCCAGCGGCATGGAAAAGGTTGGGCCGCAACACATTGCAAATAATAATAATAAAATATATATATATATACCGACACACCCACAGACACATCACACATACACAGAAATATATATATATCCATCAACGTATATCTTCATCTATCAATGTCTATCTTGTTATCTCTCTCTGTCTCTCTGAGATATATATATATACACACCCACACATTCATATATATACTGTATATAAATCAATGCAATGGCCAAATGATTCTAACTTAATTTCTGTACCTAATACATTTTCTTAGATTTTGTCTGCAATACAAATATTCTTACTTAACAACATCAGTAAATAATAATAATAATAATAATAATACTATAAGAAAGTATTAGCTTATCCCGGCACCTTCATTATACTGTACGTTTTTTTAAACGTTTTTCCTATTTAGTAAAATAATTGCCTTATAGTCAGTCATAAGAACATATCTGCTGTGATTTCCATTAATTTGATCATTTATTTTGCACATGTCCAAATTTTAAAGGCCAACAGCGACACAAGCAAAAAATATTTATATATTATATCGACTTTAACCATAAACAACACTTTCCTAGGGACAAAAACAAAAAAGCAGCGGTGTCATAAACCCGAAACAAAAATTCCCAGCGGTGGCCATTTTTTTTCTGCCCGCTTTGTAAAAAAAACAAAAAAAACAACGCATCTTTACGGCTCAAAAGAGAACAAAGAATCCAGTCTGCCGAAGCGTATATAAAATTAACTTTTTAAAAAAAAAAAAAACACAGGAGAAACAAGGATTCTTCCGAAATATTAAACTGTCATCTTAAAAGGTAAATTGACAAGAGGACGTTCCTGTTAGATGCTCCCAAGAGCTGTCTAACTCGGCAGTTCTTCTCATCTAGAATAAAATTAAAAAATTAAAACATTTTTCTACATGTAAATATCCAAGACGCTTGAACAGATTAACCCTTTACTCCCAAACACAAGGGGTTCATTCCTCGGACATCAACAACCAGGGGTGGATTGTACTTCCCTGCCGGTGCCGGCGTTTCCTTGAAGAGCGGACACGCAAACACACACAAACACACACCTCCTTTTGGGACCTTGTGTGGCGAGGCGCGGCCCAGCCACTCCGGGGACTCCCCCCGGCGCCGACAGGAGGAGGGAGAGTATTGCAGGCGGTTCAGGGAGGTGGGGCGGTACAGCACCGGCCCACCGCGCCGACCCACTAGCCTACCAGAGCAGCTCCGATTACCCGATAAGGCAATCCGTCAATGTCAACAACCAATGAAACCTTTCACTGCCAGACAGATCCCCTTGCATCCCCCCAAAATAGCATATCCATGTAACTAACAGTATTACGCTATAAGGAGCAGTTCTCTCAAACCTGTTTTTTGCCCCCCTCCCTTTTTTTATACATGTATTAGAGGCAGGGGGTCTTCAGGGCTGAAGCAGGGGGTCTTCATGGCTGAACCCCATTAATTTCAGCTCTGGGGACCCTTTTGTTCCTGACATACTTACCGATAAAGATGCCTCCGGTTACTTCCTGGCATTTAAATACCGACGTCACACGGGCCAATTGGACACTGCGACGGATGACACTGAGGCTTCCGATTGGCCAACGTAACGCGGGAGAGTTAAATTACATTTGGTTATCCTTGGAGAAGACAGTATCGGTGGCACCTTAGTATCTCTGGGACCACGGTGTCCCCAGAGCTGAAATTACCGCGGTTCAGCCCTGGAAACCCCCTTCCTCCCACCTAGGGGAAATATTATTCTTTTTTTTTTACATTTAATGTTCCTTTAATTATATCAACTGAACGGAGCACCGGGTTTTCTAAATAAAACCCGCGTTGGAAACGGGCAATTCGAGATTGATTAAACTAAAAATATAAAATGCAACAAAGAAAAAAGCCGATTAGCGCAGAGCGCTTGCCTTAAAGGGAAAACTCTGACAGCGAATAGGACCCCAGACACAGATTATGTTACATCCATGAGAGGTTAATGGTTGTAACCTATATTAATGCATCCCCGAGAGAGACCCTGTCACATCTCAGTGACGCTGACTTACAGGATGGGAATGTAAATGTTTGAAAGAGCGTCTTTCACAGATAAAATAGGATTTTTTTACTTGACGGAGACAGGGCAATTACACATGAAAGTCAGGGTTTCTGCATGATCCTGACTTGGGGTTACACGTGCATGTAAAAGCCAGGGATACATTATACCCCAATATCACAAGGAGAACTGATGCTAGGATTCAAACTTACAATACGCCTATGCTATCCATTCATGTGTGTGTATGTATATATATATATATATATATATATATATATATATATATATATATATATACACATATACATATAGATCTAGACATATTAGATTGTAAGCTCTTCAGGACAAGAACGACTATTGTTACTTTTATGTCTCAAGCGTTTAAGCCCATTATGTGTTATTTTATAATGTCCCACATGTTACTGCTCTGAAGCGCTATGTAGGTGGATGGCGCTACATATACATAAAGACATACATACATATATATATATATATATATCATCATCTTCAGCCCTTGTCTCCACACTCCTGGATGAAGCTGTTACGCCGGTGCTGCCCGCAGACCAGACCCATCCCCTGAGCTGAAGGGGGAAGTGGTAATACACGCACCCGCAGCAAAGGGAGCGTGTCCGGAGTGTGGTATAAAGTGTTGCCAGGCCAGGTGTAGTAAGGTAGACAATACTTGCCGGTACCGGTTGTAGAGATAGAGTGATGAATGCCTTGCCGAGGTCAGGGAGTAGGGAGTGGAGAGTGGAGATAGGCCGTAGTCCAAGCCGTGTTCAAGGGGTTACCAGAGTGAGCGTTGTCCAAGGAGTGCCGAGATCGAGAGCCAAAGGGGGTAGTCGTACGAGCCGCGTCAGAACCTGTGAAAACACTGAGAGAATCCAGAAGTACTTCCATACAGAGACTATGTCGAGCAAAGACTGAGAGCAGAGAGGAGCTAGATAAAGCAGGAAGGTCCAATTAGGAACAGAGGCGGGACAGGAAGGGCTACAGGGAGACACTGCAGATTGGTGCAGGCATAACAGGCCAGGTGAGTCTTGTTGGTAACCTGAGTATGCCCGTGCAATGTGCGGGGGCGGAGCCTGAGGTCCGGGGGACGGGAAGAACAGTGTGCAGACTGAGCGTGCTCCGTAACTCGTGTACGCGCGTGAACCGAGCCAGTGGATGGTGCAGGTGTGCGTGCAGGAGGGTGTGGGCGCGCGCAAAGCTGTACAGAGGAATCGCCGAGGGGAGTGATCCCGCGACGGCGGCAGGGGCGGGGAGCCGTGGAGGCCGGTAAGGCAGGATTGTTTTGTGTGTCCAGGAGCTCCCTGCGGGGAGGGAGTGCTCTGTGTGAGGAGCGTGGAGAACGCCGATTCCTGACAGAAGCTTCCCCAATGATCTCCCAGGTACTGCGGTTACAGCCTCTCTTCTCCACGCCGCTCCAACACATTTTCTGATTTCATCCTCCCATCTCACTTTTATACCATTGTATCGGTCCGCTATGGGTGAAGGATGAAGGTCCCATAACGGACCTAAACGCGTTGGTATAATTTCTGGAGCACAATACAAGTTATTTACTTCAAGATGCTCAGTGTGCTTTGTCCTTTATCCAAGTTCCTGCCTGGGTGCTTGTGTATATTGTGACAGAGTCATTGTCCTTATGGACTAAAGAGCTAGCAGAGTGGATAGGTTCTAGTGTGCAGGTTAAATGTCTCTCTGTGAGCTTGCTGCACCTGCTACCAATTCAGACAGCACTCGTAAGTGAAGGTGTAAAAAGGCAGGAAGTACCTTGCACAGAGAGACAATGCTGAGAGTCACAGAGTGAGAGAGACTGTTTTCCCCAGAGAAGGGAGAGACAGAAAGTGCTCCCCAGCTAAAGAAGAGGCAGGCACAGTTCCTTAGACCCGGTGGATGGTGGTCGTGGAGTCTGCTGGGACTGCCTGGGTTTGAATCCCAGAGGGAAAAAGAAGGACGGAAGACCGTGCTGAAGTGGGGATGTCCGGTCCTTGGCATTTACAGAGGAGAGTTTCTCTGAGCTCACATGGGGCTGAGTTCCCCTAGGAAGAAAGGCCGCAAGGCCGCAAGGCCGCAAGGCCGCACTGAAGCGGGGACGTCTGCACAAACCCTGGACTTACAGATACGCCAACCCTTTTATTGCTGTGTGCAGAGACTGTGTAGATTGTTGCTGTAGTGACCTGGGGCAGAGAGATGACACGCATGAGCAGAGTGTGAGAGAGTAAGGGTTTAGCAACAAAATAAAGCTGAGATATAAGGGGAGGCAAATGAGTGGAGAGCCTTGAAGGAGAGATGCATGTTTTAGTAAAGGCAGAATTTAATAGGGAGACAGACTGCTAGAGAAGAGAGCAAGGCTATTCTCGCAGTCACATTTTGAATAGATTGAAGGGCAGAAAGTTGTGGGGCAGGGAGACCAGTAAAGAAAAGGTTGTAGTAGTCCAGACAGGAAAGAATAAGGGCATGCGCTAAAATTTTAATAGTAGAGGAATAATGTGTGGATAATATATACAGTATTTATATATATATATATATATATATATATATATATATATAGTATTATTTTCTTTCACTGTTTAAGAACAGATCTCTTGTTTTTTCAAAATGTTTCCACATGACTTGATTTTTAGATTTAATAACTGTAGAAATATTCTGACAGTATACTGTATGTCTGAGTACAAATGTTACTAATCTGGTATAACACTCTGCCTGACTCACATCAAATATTCAGACCAACCTGAACTAACATCAGTGATATGTTTAATACATGTAGGTCATTGATTGATAATCAGAAAAATATACATTCTTTTAAAATCCATTTTTTTTAAGCCTACATTTTTAGTACATTTACAATGGGAAGTCTGAATGAAGGGATCAGTTCTGCACTACCCCAATAATAGGAACTGTAATAGGGTTTCTGATCGTCCCCTAACCCCAGCTAGATAAGAGCATAGGATAAGGAGACAATGCAGTAAAACACCCCTTAAATGACCACTGTTCTTTTCTTTTTTTCCCCCACTGAAGCATAATATGCAACATCATCTTTCCTGCCTCATTATACAGCTCTGTGTGAAAATCAGAAGGCATTTATATTAACAGACAGTATAAAATGAATGCCTGAGGCAGGCCAAGGATCTGTTCCCACTGCCAATGTTTTATAACACTCGGAATGTAATGTATCACACGCATCTATAGTATGGCGCTTGCTATTGTCAGAATCATTTTGTACAATAGGTCAGACTATCGCTAACAGAGCTGTGTGACCGATCCCAGGCAGTGTAGTTTCCTGAGTTCGCGGGGGGAACATACGCTTAATAAGGCCCCAAACTGCACCTCGGTGTGTGCGGGCAGCATGGGGGGTATAGCTGTCACTCACTGCGGGAGCTTCCAAAGTCACGTCCCACAATGCCTTGCCGCTGTGGATGCAAAGCGACTTTGGAAGCTCCTGCTGTAAGTGACAGCTGTACCCCCCATGCTAAGGTGCAGTTTGGGGCCTTACTAAGTGCGCAGTCCCCACACGGGCTCAGGACCCCGCTATACTGCCATTACATACTTTTTTGAAGAACCTTTGGAGACACCTCATGAGCCCCATTGGGAATCACTGCAATAAGTATTCAGAAGAGTCAGAAAGGGCAAACCCCTTTTGCAAGGCAATGCGTTGCAGCTCCCTCTGGCACTAGATGGGTTAATAATGCCCTCTGCTATTTATTACAGCTGACCCTTATAATACCAGCAGCTCTTTAACCACTGCACACATTCACTGGCACACACTGATACATACACAGACACGCTGATACACACAGACACACGCAGACAGACTGATACATAGAGACACACTGATACACACGCAGACACGGCAATGATACACACAGAGACACAGAGACACACTGATACAAACAGAGACACACAGAGAGACTCTAATACACACAGAGACACACTGATACACACATGGACACGCTGATACACAGAGACACACTGATACAAACAGACACACAAAGACCCTAATACACACTGAGACACACTGATACATAGAGACACACTGCTACACACAGAAAAACCCTACTACACACAGAGACACCCTGATACACAGAGCCACACACACATACACACAGATTCACAGAGACACGCTGATACACACAGAGACACTGATACATACAGAGACACTGGAACACACAGAAACGCACTGATACACAAAGAGACACTGAAACAGACACACTGATACACACAGAGACACACTGATACACAACAAAGACACACTGATAGGTACAGAGACACATTGAAACAGAGATACACTAATACACAAAGAGACACACTGAATCATACACACACACACACATACTGAAACAGAAATGCACTGATGCACACCCAGACACACTGATACCCACCCAGACACATGCAGGCGCACTGATATATACACATTATACACACTAACACAATGATACACACAAACACTGATACTCATAGAAACGCACCGAGACACATTGGGTCCGATGTACTAAGCGTCGCAAATGTCTTTTCTCAGGCCCAAAATTGGCAAACGTAAATTCCATTTGAAATTACGCTTTATTCGCTTGTGTACTAACTTGACATTTCTCCATCTGCTCCCTCAAAAATATGTATTTTATAATTGTTTGGTGTGCAGAAATGGCTGGCGCCTGGCGCCTGGCGCACAGATGTTAATGGGATATACTGAAAAAGAATGTTTTTGTGCGCCACAAAAACAGTAGAAAGTGCGTGAATGTCATCAGTCATGTACAACAAGGCGTAAACCCTAAAAAGTCAGTTGATAGCGTTACCGCAGAATTAAGATGCTATGTATCAACCCCAAAATCTATTACTTTAATTATACAGGTTAACTACAAATAATATTGCACTAATCATTCATTTATTTAAGTAACACTAGTTATAAATTACAACAATACACAGAATTCTGTTTTAATTTAAAGCGTATCAATCAGGTATTCAACATGACGCAATGCAACCAAAATCATTTCATAGCGAACTATGCATCAAATGTATGGCGTCTCATAACGACCTTCAGACATACGACCCACATTTGTAAGGACAATATTTATTCAAATATCAGAGACGCAGAGACGCAGGGACGCAGAGACCATACATATGCTGTTTTGCTTATAAGGGAAAATGATTCAGCCATCACCTCTAGGACAATCGGACACACGTGATCCTGAAGCCGGCACTTTGGCTCCCATGGACATTCTGGCACTGGAGGAGTCAAGGGAACCTTTTTCAGAGAGAAAGTAGAATCCGGATATCGCTTTATACGGTATAGCATCACGCAGCATGTCTTCTTAATAAGGGGTTACCTCCTACATATCCAGCAAGTTTAGGGGGAAAAAACTTTTTGACATCCTGCTTGTTACCATAATCCCCCCTCTCTCCCCCATCCAATAATGCACAAGATGAACCGTTGCCATGACGATTCCAAAGTGCTCACATTTTGATGGTTTTAGTAGCTCGGTACCCGGTAATGAAGATGCATGCTGGGTGTAAGTGCTTGTGTCGCTCCTATGATGTATATATATACCTTGTGCTATAAATCCACTGCTGTCCCACACACTTAGTCCTGAGAAACCCACAGGTAACAGCCGGCTTCCCGGGGTCTGGGAGGTTACATGGCCCCTTGCTAAGGCAATTAATAAGACAAAAGTAACATCATTGCAGGATAATTTTGTCCAGTTCTTTAGGTCTCCCTATATATATATATATATATATATATATATATATATATATATATATATATATATATACATACAGTGTTCGACAAACCTATACATTTGCTCGCCCCGGGCGAGTGGATTTAACATCGTGGCGAGCTCATGGGGGGGGGGGGGGGGTTGTCCAAAGTAGGGAGAGTTAAAGGTAATTCTTGAAGTTCTGGCAACACAACAACTGTGTGACCCCCTACATACCCCCTCAAACCTGCCTGGACCCTGCTCTTGGCCTCCCTCACCCCACCCTCCCAATAACAACCACCCAATCCTTCTTCCTTACTGTCCTGGAACGCCCGTCTCTCCCGCCGCCTCCTATCCGCTATCCGCCATTTCTCAAAGCAAGTCAGGCGCTGGGTGTTGTGCCTGGTAGGCTAAGGCCACAGCGGGCGAGCACGTCAGAGCGCACGGCGGCCCACGAACCCTTCGCCCCGGGGCGATCTGCGGACTTCAGATTGCTTGCGATGGGGAGGCATGGCGGGTCGCGGCCATGAGCTCACGGGGCTGGTTTTGCCATCATTGGCCTAACCGCCCGCCGTGACGTGGCCATCGCTCACGCATATAAATATGTATAGGTATGATATATGAAACTATGGGCCAAACATACCAAAACCCCACGTACACTCTTCCTTTTGATCCTATTAGATAGCGTGCCACGTTTGGTGGCTCCAGGATTAAGTGTGTGGCTTTGTATAGCCGGACAAACAAACAAACTTTCTGAATTATAGTATATATATATATATATATATATAGCTTACACATTCCATTTCTAAATGAACTCTATCCCCTCGCTCAACAGGCACTGAAGGGGTTAATGTCTAAACAACAGTGGGGTCCCCCCCACCCCACGATCCACGTAAACATTTTAATGCTCATTGTTTCAGCAGGGGTAGGAGGAGGGGGTAATTTACATAGCAACCACCACAATAAGGGCTATTTACATATAGATCAACTCATCCCGCTTCTATATTTTGACATTTCCCGGGCAAACTCCTTCTGTCTGATAGACGGCTGCCGGCATTGCTTTTGGCGTATTTGTTTATTTTTCCTTTTTTGTTTCTTTGTTTTGTTTTTGGACAGCCCGCGGCCCGAATTTCTGTCGATCGAAGTGTCACGGCAATAAATCTGCCGACGGTGAGCGAAAAATAAATAAATAAAAGAGAGAGAGAGAGAGAGAGAGAGAGAGAGAGAGATAGAGAGAGAGAGAGAGATAGAGATAGAGCCTTATTGCTCTGCAGCAAAAGTGTTAAAGTCCAAGTTCGATTAAACCCCTGGAGTGATAGCAAATGAAAATCCCCCTAGTGAGCACATTCACATGTCTCAGGCAGGTCTGCAACCCTGTCTTTCCCCATTATATACCAGCATACAGTGCTTCCACTGCAGCAAGGGATTCTGGGTAATGACATGCAAATGAGCACACCGTGCCACCTTTTGCTTCATCTCCATCTTAACATGGGAGCCCTATAAGCGTATGCCTGCTGCATTAGGCGTGTAATATAGTGCGTGCGGGTGCGCTACCGTGCGCGCACACGTCAATTAGAGTATAGTTCTATACTTCAGCCACGCGCGCACGGCAGTGAGCAGTGGCGCGGCAGATCCCAGGAAATACATGAAAATGTATATTTTCGCGCTGCTGCTGCCGCGCCGCGAGACGCTTCCAAGCCAATCACAGGGCGGCTGTCGCTGTGACGTCTACAGCCGTGCCAACCTAGCCGCGCACGCCACCGCTTACAACATATAAACGAAACGCGCGCGCCACGTGCATGTGCAAAGCCGGGCGCGCACCCGCCCGCACGCACACCAGCGACTACTATATAACAAGCCTTGCACAGATTTTCAGCACCGCATGGGTTAAAGTGCACAGCCAATAAACCTACTCACATAGTGAAACAGAGGCTACGCACTCAAGGGGTTAATCCAGGGGTTCTTAACTCCAGTCGTCAAGATCTCCCCCCACCCCCCCAACAGGTCAGGTTTGGAGAATACCCCAGCTTCAGCACAGGTGGCTTAATCAGTGGCCCAGTCGAAGACTCTACCACCTGCGCTGAAGCAGGGATGCCCTTAAAATCTGACCTGTTTGGGGGGGGGATCATGAGGACTGGAGATGAGAACCCCTGGGTTAATCAAGTATTTTTGGTCTCATTGTGCCTGCAAATTAACTTGTTTTGGCGAAATATTCATGCGAGAACTTGTGAGGCTGCTCCCGCTTCATCACTGTGCTCTGATCGGGGCGACATGGGCATCATTGCTGCATTTTCTCCTTAGTCAGGTACAAGACTCAAACCAGCTTCTAACAAAGCAGCACGTGTTGTGTATTCCTCTTAAGATATCGTTCCCCCATTTTGCCTGATGGTTCCTGAGATCAAGGAGCAGGATTTTGTCTGTTCAACTACAGTTGGACGCCATTTTGAATCAAGATGGAGGGCTGAACCTTTCAAAAGTGCACTGATTTTAACCAAATTCGGCTGGATTGTATTGTATATACTGTATATAAGTTTCAAGGTTTTCACCTCTCTGGATATAGTGACCTGACCGGCTTAGGGGGCTGCTGGATTTCCCAGAGCAGGGAGAGAGCAGAGCTGTTCCTAGGAGGCTGGGCAGCTTCCTCCATCCTGATTGGCTGCTGCTGGGTAATGCAGCCAATCAGGAGGAGGGTGTCAGGAGCCGGGAGGTTGGGCCAAGGAGAGGAGGAAACAGCATGGAGCTAGGAGCGAAGAGGCGTGTGTGTGTCTCGAGCGTATGTGTGTGTGTGTGTATCTCAAGCGTGTCACATCTTTCACCATTGTGTTCAGTATTTTTGGAGATGTCACCTGGCAACCGTAGCACTTATACACAGAGACACCATACACACAGAACACATACATATAAATTCAATTGAAAAAACTTAGTTAAAGTGTACTTAAGGTGTGTAAGCAAACCCTTAATATGTCTGGAAATGTCGAAGTTAAGGTGACACGTAATCTTAACTCCTTCCCCCCATGCTTTGCGGATGTCATCATATGACATCACAAATGTCACCACTGGTGATATCACATATGGCATCACAAATATTTTTGCGCCTGAAAACAAAAGCACAGCATTAGATTAGAAATGCATACCAGTTGTTTTCATTAAGAAACTACAACATTCAATCATCGATTTATAAATCTCAGTATTTTTAGTTTTTTTAGAATTCCCGAGCAACGCCTCATACTTTCATCTAGAGTATATATATAAACAATATATATATTTTATATATATATATATATATATATATATATATATATATATATATATATATACCATACGATACCGGTTGCAACACAACATCAAGGGACAGCACGCAGGTAAGTAAATCATACATTTTCTATATTTGATAGAAGACACAAAAACCTGTGTCTTCTATCAAATATAGAAAATGTATGATTTACTTACCTGCGTGCTGTCACTTGATGTCGTGTTGCAACCGGTATCGTATGGTCTGTTATTGCTTTATGGGATAAGCACCAAAACTTATTTACTTGCAAATGGTGTGCCGACTGTGCATTGGATTATATATACACATTCACACACAATATATATTTATAAAAATATATAAAATAAATTAGAGAAGCAGGCAGTCCAATCTATACGTGGTCATTTTATTGGTCCAACGTTTTGGTCCCCCCGTTCTTGAGAAAGGTCTCCGATCGGAACCAAAACGCTGGAACAATAAAATGGTCATGTATAGATTGCAGTGCCTGCTTCTCTAGTTTATTATATTCCCACGATCTATGTGCTTACTTCAGAAGCACTGTGCCTTTATCTCCGGAGTGTCTATATCTATTTATCTATCTATCTATCTATATCTATCTATATCTATCTATCTATCATCTATATATATATAAGCAATACGATACCGTTTGGAAACTAAATCAGCAGGCAGCACTCCAGACAGAATTGAACAAACAAGTGTGTTTATTTTTTCAATACACTTGTTTGTTCAATTCTGGAGTGCTGCCTGCGTATTGCTTATTCTTTATTATAGGATCTGCACCCACACCAGTGACTATTATTACGGAGTGCTTTTTGTTCTTTTTCTATGATATATATATATATATATATATATATATATATATATATAATTTTTTTTTTAAATATATATATATATATGAGTAATGTCACTGCCCTTAACAGGGGTGAGCCCGGTTTGCGTCCCAGTGTCAGCTCCTTGTGACCTTGGACAAGTAACTTTGCTTCCCTGTGCCTCAGGCACCACAAAGAAACTGTAGCACGACTCAGCTCTTATTCATACGACTGGGAGTAAAGGCGTGCTACAGCTTAGCACCCTTTTGTGGATCTACCGGAAAGATGGGTGCTCGCGCCCGCGTGGTCAGCAACATGGCGTGAATTGGAATACTAGTCACAGCACGCCATCACCTTCAACATTTAGAACATTCCTTATTTTGTATTATGTATTTTGTATTATCGCATCATTAAAAGCCCAACTTATTCTGCATCAGAACAAAAACAGGTCCAGCCTCGGTACCAATAAACTTGAATAGACTAAACCAGGGGTGGCCAACTCCAGTCCTCAAGAGCCACCAACTGGGAAGTTTTTAAGGATATCCCTGCTTCAGCGCAGGTGACTCAATCAGCCCCTTCTTCAGCACAGATGGCTCAACCAGAGGCTCGGTCTTTGACTGAGCCACTGATTGAGCCATCTGTGCTGAGGCAGGGATATCCTCCAAACCTGACCTGTTGGTGGCCCTTGAAGACTGGGGTTGGCCACCCCCAGACTAGAGCCTCAGGCCTATCCGGAGCTTCACTTGGTCGCAAGTCTATTCAAGTTTATGGGTACCGAAGCCGGGTGTGTATTTTCCTGATGCCTATCGGAGAATAAAATATGTGGGTTACTACTCCTGCTGCGTCACGGAAAACTGGGAATACGTCTTGGGTCAGGAAGTGATAACGACGGCAGAGACAGGGTTACATCGCTTTCACTTTTTCGGTTCCAGCAACTGTTACTACGAAAGGTACGGGTGAGGGTAGGGAGTAATTACAGCTGATATTGTGTCAGTAATTCTCTAGCAATTAACGTAGTGCAGAGCGGCCCGTGACACCTGCCATTCTGTTCCCATACACAGGGGAAGAGGGTAAAACGCTTTCCGATCCCTCGCTGTGCACGCTCCTACCGCCGGAGTACAGAGCCTGAGCGCAGTAAGTGACGGCAGCCACGCTGAAATAATTAAGAGCCTGAGAGAGGGAGGGAAGGACCGCAAGAGAAATAACTTCAAGCACTTATTGAGAAATGTTGGTCACTGATGCTCTTATAATGTTGCTTATTCATAAAACCTCTTCTGCCAGAGAGTTTGGAGAGTATCTCAGTGGTAAAAGCACTACCCCCCTGGGTTGAACACCATTGTAAGCTCATTGTAAGCTCTGCTGGTGATCTTGAGTGTGTGACTTCTCTGTGGCTCGCTCGGGCACTAGAACTTAGATGGTAAGCTCTTTGGGGCAGCGACAGCGCTATGTAAGAAAATGTTTGGTTGTTATAACCTTATTGTTGGTTATGATTCTGGCTTCTCTGTGCAGAGATAGCAACCAATGCATTGAAAAGGATGAAACGGCTACCGACAAAGGGCGTTGCCCGCTCTGCCCGTCCCTAACCGAAGCTTGGCTACAGAAATTCCTGAAAAATCAGGGCCATCTAAGACCGAATTGAACTAATGGCAACGATCCATTTATTGAGTCACATGTAGGTAATTGAACCTTAAAAAAAAAATATATATATATATATAGGCTATCTTAAAGATGTATGTTTAACACTTTGAGGGCCCAGATCCTCTCCAGCACAGCACGATCACATAATTGCAACATCCCTGATGATGGGAGAACGTAAATGAAAAGCGCCCTTTGCCGGTCAGACAGCGGTCAGCGCTCTCCAAAGAAACTCAGAAGCCGATCTCAACTAGAAAATGAGCAGAAAGCCACTGTCATTAGCCGCCTCCCCCCCCCCCCCCCGGGGGTACCAGACCACACTAAGCGTGGTTACATCACAGGGCATCCAAAGGGTTAACATGCTTTTGCCGGGTGTTAAAAATCTTTCCTGTTCTGTTAGTTTGTCTATTTGTTATATGTCTTGTCGTTTATATGGATTGGACGGGTTAAATTTGAATATGCCAGACAATATGTTGTTGGAATATGCTAAGGAATAAAAAAAAAACAATAAAATCTGAGTTATTAAAAAAATCAAAAAAAATCTTTATCTGATCCCGGTGGCAGTGGAGAGTTTAGTACAGGGGGGCACAATTTTAACTTTGGGGCCCGAAACACACATCAGGATCGCCCCTGCCAGGTCTTTTGCAGCAGTGAAGGGGTTAACCTGTTCCTGTCAGCGCCTCCTCCCCCCAGCTTTACACAATGGAGCTGATTTATGAAGAGCTTGGAACTCAACCAGAGAGCAAAAATTGGCCCAAAAAGTTATTGACAAATTGGCCGGGATTCAGACACTGAGAGTGCAGTGTAATGAGGATATTAGTGGAGAAAGATATATGCTAACAAGGTGTTAGACCTCAATGGACGGCGCCCAAGGGTGGGGGAAGAGGAGTGTTGAACGATCACGTCTGTATAAAAAGTAAATTTTCCATTAAAGTGATGGCATTACTAACTCCCCCCCCCCCCCCCCGCAGAATTCTATTGGTTTAACACATATAATGTTACCAAAGAAGGGTGGCTGGCTGTGTTGATCCTTTCTTCCATGTAGTAACACAGGAGGGGTAGGGAGGAGGGGGTATGATACCTTTTATTGGACCAACAAGTCGTTGAAATGTTACAAGCTTTTGAACATCTCAGGGTCATTCATCACGGGTCAATAGGAAGCCGCAGCATCCTCTGATGTGGCTTCCTATTGGACGGCCATTTAAATCCCCCTTAAAAAAAACAGGAATAATAATACCTGTAACAACACAAGTGATTATCACAGGAACCAAGGAACCACCAGAGCTGAAAATTGTTCTGATCAGCAGAACCCTCTAGTTCCAATCCTGTAAAAAAAGGGGCAGGGTTAGATAGTGAGGATTGCTGCCCAATAATAAATATGTTTATTACTAAGTAATTTCAATCGTATCGTCTACACACGTTAATAATAAGTTGGGCTACAGGCTCAGGTAGAGTTTCAGCACCTTGGTCAGCTCCTATGAATGAGCTATGTAGCACTCTGGACAGCTGCCTTGGGAAGACCACTACTTACAGTATAGTATATCAGGGGTGGCCATCTCCAGCCCTCAGTCATTATGACTGTCCCCCAAAGTCACCGGTCCCGGGACACCCCATTCCCCTATCGCCGGCCCTGCTACCCTCCTGCACCTTGTTGAAGCCCCTGATATATTTTTCCTGCAGAAAAGCAAGACATCCACTTTTCACAGGGTAGAAATAAGTAAAACAGTTACTTTAACCAAAGACTCCAGTCCTCAAGGCCCACCAACAGGTCAGGTTTTCAGGATATCCCTGCTTCAGCACAGGTGGCTCAATCAGTGGCTCAGTCGAGGACTGCACCACCTGTGCTGAAGCAGGGATATCCTGAACACTTGACCTGTTGGTAGCTCTTGAGGACTGGAGTTGGCCACCATTGACTTATAGACTCCCTGAGTGGTCAATTGGTTTGGCTTCCTATATAAAAAGGAAGTAAAGAGTGACTCACTGCTTGCTCATTTGCATGTTATTTACCCAGAATCCCTGGATGCAGTGGAAGCACTGTTTGCAATAATGGGGAAAGACAGGGTTGCAACCTGTCTGAGACATGCCAATGCACCACAATACACATATTTTTATTTGCTGTACATATAAAAGGACAACGTGTGAGCAGACAGACAAGTCAAGAAGAGGCAGTGTTATCATGTATCCCGTGCTTCTGCTGTGTCAGACCTTACTCTAGTTCTGTGCTTTGTAGTCTACTGGTTCTATGTTATTTGCCTGGCTATTATAGGGTAATGATCTTCCTTCCTAATATTATTCTCCCTTGATGTACCCTTTTTCTGGAACTCCCTATCAACCCTCTCTTTCCCCACTTTCTATCTTCAACATTAAAACCGCAGCTTCTAGAGCCATGTGTTCTCTCTACTGAGTGCCTAGAACAGTGGGTTTGATAAACAAGTGTTCCTAAGAACCCTTGGGTTCCACAAGCACCCCTAAATGGTTCCCTGCAATTTTCAGTTCATTTGAAAATTGTACCAAACGTAGAAGAACTTACAATGCACCTATTAGAGAGGGTCGGGGTTCCTTACAATGCATCTGATCCCAGACGCGCTATTAGAGAGGGTTGGGGTTCATTACAATGCAACACTCCCAACCCTCTCTAATAACGCATCTGAGATCCGATGCATTGTAAGTTCTTCTATGTTTGGTACAATTTTCAAATGACCTCAGACATGCTATTAGAGAGGGTTGGGGTTCCTAACAATGCATCTGATCTCAGACGCGCTATTAGAGAGGGTTGGGGTTCCTAACAATGCATCTGATCTCAGACGCGCTATTAGAGAGGGTTGGGGTTCCTAACAATGCATCTGATCTCAGACACACTATTAGAGAGGGTTGGGGTTTCCGCTGAATTTCACAATATAATTATAGGGTTCCTTAACAAAAGAAAAGGTTGAAAACCACTGGCCTAGAACAATATCGCATTCCTAGGCAGATCCACTGTTCTAGATCAGATTCAACGTGCCAGAGTTTTCAACCTGTGTCTTGCAGTATGTTCCCTGAAGTTATTAGCATGTCCCTTTTAGTTCCATGTAGAACATTTCGTAATGAC
Organism: Ascaphus truei; assembly: GCF_040206685.1. Classification (NCBI taxonomy): domain Eukaryota; kingdom Metazoa; phylum Chordata; class Amphibia; order Anura; family Ascaphidae; genus Ascaphus; species Ascaphus truei. The sequence continues at coordinate 19,202,116 of NC_134495.1, forward strand.
TTATGATTTAGCTTTTAAAGTTGCAATATGGGTATAATTTAGAAAAAAAATTCAATTACAGGACTGAAGCAGGGGGTCTCCGGAACTGTGTTAATTTCAGTTGCAGGGACCCCCTGCTTCCAGAGATACTTACCTCCATCTTTTGAGTTTAAATGTCCCGCTCATGCTGGCCAATAGGAAGTCACACTGGATGATGTCACAGCTTCCCGTTGGTCCACGTGACGCGGGACATTTTAACCGCCATTATATTAGCCACACAGTGACTGCAGAGATACCGGCACCCCCCACGGAGGTAAGTATCTCTGGAGGCAGGGGGTCCCGCAGCTAAAATCAATGCGGTTCAGCTCCAAAGACCCCCTGGCTCCAATCCTGTAATAAAAAAAGACATAAAATAAAAAAAGTGAAACCTGTACTTCTGCTTTCTCACCGCATTCATTCATTCCTTTCTAGAATTTTTTTAATTATTTAACAAGAATTCAATGAAATTCTCATTAGCAGTTATACAATATTTAACGTAACAATGTCATGTAATATATTCATTTTAATATAGGAAGATGGAGATTAGCAGCAAATAATACTGTGTACTATGGCCTCTAGTTTTATGAGATGAGAAAACATTTTTGTTTTATTTTAGAAATATAAATGGGTTTCACGTTTCAGGGGCTGCCTTATTCCTAGCCTGTGAAAGTTGAAAGTATGTTGCTTTTCTCCGGGAGCCAATTTTATCAGCTGCTTCTGCTTATCTATTTCACTAATGATGGCTTCACAATGAATAATTACTTTATACACAGAGATCAAAAGTTCTAAACAATTTCACACACGTAGATCTCAGGACTGACAAACACCCAGAGATGTCAGAGACTATGGTACAAAAATTCTCAAGCTTTTGTTTATGGTTATGTTGGGTAAAAAAGGGACACAAATCCTCCATGGTTTCAGTGTACAGCAAATACAAATCATACGTGTGAGCACCTTCACGTGTCTCAGACAGGTCTGCACTGTCTTCCCCATTATCTCTTGGCATATAGTGCTTCCACTGCAGCCAGGGGGATTCTGGGTAATGACATGCAAATGAGCACACAATGTCACCTTTAGCTTCAAATCCATTTCAACACGGAGCCCTATAAGCTTATGCCTGCCGCATTACACAGCTTTTCCAGCACTGCCTGGGTTAAAGAAGTGCCTAATTAAAAAAAATATATACATTAATCACTTAGATTTAACCCATCGAACATGCCACTGTCATTGTTTTTTTGTTTTATATGTCTTAGGAGGTATGAAAGAGCTGATATATCAAACTCTAGTAATCGATGGGCAAGAAAATCAAGTTGCCTTAAGACATCCAGTTGATGTCATGATATTGCATTTCTTCTGCTAATGGACTCGGGGCGGGGAGTGTCTCTTTCTAGCACGTTTACCCTGTGATGCGCCTAGCTCACAAATTCTACTGTCTCTCGCTGCCCCGAAGGGGGTCGGTGTCAAAAAACCAAAGGAAGAGCACATTGCAGATTTTGTTCCGCATTTGCCGTTAAAAAAAACCAGTTCCCTGCCAAACTATTCTTGTTATTACCAACTCCTGCCCTGCCGACTCGTTTCCTGTACCGTTAAAAGTGCAGGCCCCTCTAACACCACTTTTTATTTATTTCCTAGCTGTCTTGAGTTTTTATTTCTGAAGGCCAGAAGCCTGCAGTAGAGTGTCCACATGGCGACTGCTGCTGTTCATTGTCACTTTCTTCACCCTGCCGGGCAGCACAGAGGTGTTTCCTATGCAGACTGCAAAGCTCCTTATCAGAAAGAAGAAACAAACACCTGATCTTAATCTCGTCGAATAAGGTTTTTTTTTTTTTTTAAACTTAATTTTTATTAAAAAATTTTATTAAAAATTTTTAGGGAGAGGGGGGAATGAAGAAAATAAAAAATGGGGGGGAGGGAAGGGTACAAAAAATAGAGATGGGAAAAAGTACACATTCATTTACAATTTTACCTAACAAGACTTCTTAAAATATTCTATCACACATTTAATATAAATATCAAATGGTTTTTTTTTTATTACAACAAAATTAAGTGGGTATTAATTTCTGGTTAATTTTCATTCAGAATCCAAGGTAACCACACCTTCTGAAAATCTGTGTAGGTGTCGTTATTAAGACTAACCAGTTTTTCCATGTAGCAAATCTGCCAGATTTTATTTTTACTTTTGGTAACTGAGGGAATAATTGTTTGCTTCCATACTGCCGCTAATTCGCGTCTTGCGGCTGAAGCTATGTGGCACAGTAATTTATTTTCATGTCTCGTGAGGCGGTAATATGGTTTGTTTAAAAGAAATAACCAGGGATCCATTGGTAGGTCCAAACCGAAAAACCTTTGTGACCACATTTTGATTTCCAGCCAATAAGCTGCTATGAGTGGACACCCCCACCACATATGTATAAATGTGGCTTGTGCTCCACATCCTTTCGGACATGTAGTTGGGTACTCTGGGATGAATTTAGCTAGTCTCATGGGGGTTAAATACCACCTCATCATAACTTTATAGGCATTTTCTCTGATGAATAAGGGTTTTTGAGGTCTACTGAGAAGGGGTTAGCAGCCGTATTCATTTATGTTTTAACAAATCAGTGAGCAGGACAGAAAACAGAGAACCTACTGTGCAATATTGTGAAAAAGCCCATAAAAATGTAAATAAACATGCAGTTGTGTATTGACCCTTTTAAAGGAGCAATTCATTCGCTTTTTTTATTTATTCTCTTTTAACACAGGTTTGCAGCAGGGGGTCTCCGGAGCTGAACCGCATTCATTTCAGCTCCGGGGACCCCCTGCTTCCCGAGATACAGACTTCTATGAAGGGGGTGCCGGTATCTCGGCAAAGTTTAAAGCTCCCGCGTCACACGTTGGCCAATAGGAAGCCGCACCTGATGACGTCACGGCTTCCTATTGGCCCACAGGGTGTGGGTGCTTTGAAAATTACGCGAACCCCAGCTAGCAAGCCAGTGTGGCTACCCGCACCCCCTACGGAGGTAAGTATCTCCAAAATGAACGGGGTTCAGCTCCAGAGACCCCCTGCTTCGATCCTATGTTAAAATTTTAAAACAAATCACAAAAAGAAATCTCTTTAAGCAGTAACTATTATCTCACTGTCTCTTAGGCAAAATGTTCTCGCCCCTTTAACCCACGCAGGGCCGGGGGTCCGACGGATTGATCTGCTCCTAAAAAATGAAGCAAGTGCTTATGAGTACCTAGCACCTCCATAAAGGCCCTTAGCTTGCCAGGGCCTTTGTCATAAGGTCACTGTAGCAGTTAATACACAGGACCTGCCGTGACCCAGCCCAGCTCATTGCGACAGCGAGATTTAATTTCATCTACATTATTTTCCCCCTGCGAGGTGAAAAAAAAAAAAACCCTCCAGTCCCCAGAAAGAGCTGCGTGTGCAGAATATTGGGCGATATTTATGATTTGTGCTGTATTTCTTGTTTTTCACAGAGCCTTTAACGTTGGAACATATGCCAGGTTTTGAAATGAGGATTGTAATGAGATTGTATGTCCAGACAAGGATTCCCAGTTGTGAAAGAAAAAAAATTGTCTATACACAATTTTAGCAAGCTCAGAAGCCAGTCTCCCAATATCTTTATTTACTGTTATGTATATAGATTGTAAGCTCTCCCGACGAGCCGGGACCTCATTACCTTTTGTATGTTTGTTTGTCCTTATTTGCACATTACTCTGCTTATGTAATACACCTAACTCCGTTACCCTCCCCCCCCCTGTACTGTGCTGCGGAGTATATCGGTGCTTTGCAAATAAACAATAATAATTATATATATATATATATATATATATATATATATATATATATATATATATATATAAATAGACTCCTTACCAGGTAGATCCAGGATCCCAGGACCACAAAGCAAGGAAGAGACAGCACAATGTGCTGTCTCTTCCTTGCTTTGTGGTCCTGGGATCCTGGATCTACCTGGTAAGGAGTCTATTTATGCATACTTCCTGTATGGGACAAGCACCTATTTTTGCTTTACGTGTGTGCCATCTGCCTATCTACTATATATTTGTGAAAGCACTGTATGTCTGCATGGCTGTGTCCCTAGCGGCAATCTCATTGGTCCCTTGGGCCGCCCGCCCCCGCACACCTCTCATTGGCCTCACACACTCACACCACCCCCTTGGCCCGCCCCCCACACCTCTCATTGGCCTGAGGCGGAGTGACGGGCCAAAGGTCCAAAAAACACACACACACACGCACAGTGTCACACACACGCACAGTGTCACACACACACACACACACACACACACACACACACACACACAGTGTCACACACACACACCCCTCACCCCCCCCCCCAAGCTCATCCCCCCCCCAAGCTCACCCCCCCCCCAAGCTAACACCCCGGCGCCGCTACAGTCAGCAGGGGAGCGGAGCGAGCGCCCGGGACACAGCGGGGGAGCGGCCACAACATGCTGCCTCCTGCCTCACATCCACGTGGGAGCGGCCGCAGCATACCCACGGGCATACCCACGCTCCTCGGCACCGCCTCACCTCTCCCAACCCCCCTCACAGCAAAGCCCAGCCTACCTGGCGCCGCCTGCAACGCTCCTCGGCACCGCCGCCTCACCTCGAGGCGGAGGCCAGCGGGGGGGCTCCCGCCCTGCAGGAGGGACCCCACACATACCCCGTGCTGCTCTCTCCCCCTCCACATGCCCCGTGCTGCTCACTCCCCCTCCCCCCTCCACATGCCCTGTGCTGCTCACTCCCCCTCCACATGCCCCGTGCTGCTCACTCCCCGTCCCCCCTCCACATGCCCCGTGCTGCTCACTCCCCCTCCCCCCTCCACATGCCCCGTGCTGCTCACTCCCGCTCCACATGCCCCGTGCTGCTCACTCCCCCTCCACATGCCCCGTGCTGCTCTCCCCCCCTCCACATGCCCCGTGCTGCTCTCCCCCCTCCCCCCTCCACATGCCCCGTGCTGCTCACTCCCCCTCCCCCCCTCCACATGCCCTGTGCTGCTCACTCCCGCTCCACATGCCCCGTGCTGCTCACTCCCCCTCCACATGCCCCGTGCTGCTCTCCCCCCCTCCACATGCCCCGTGCTGCTCTCCCCCCTCCCCCCTCCACATGCCCTGTGCTGCTCTCCCTGCAGCTTCCCCCCCCCTCCACATGCCCTCTGTCCGGCTCCCGTCCGATCCCTGCCCCTCCGTACCAGATGACTGCAGGGTCCATCTCCCGGCCTGCATGAGGAAGATGCTGCCGACTGCAAGGTAAGCAGCTCCCCCCCCCCCCACACACATTCCTTCATCTCCAGCCTGATCCCTCCGTACACACACACACACACACACACACACACTATATACATCTCTCTCTCTCTCTCTATATATATATATATATACACACATACACAGAGACACACACACACGTAGACACACACACACACACACACACACACATGTACACACACATGTAGACACACACACACATGTAGACACACAGATGTACACACATGTAGGCACACACACACACGTACACAGACAAACACACACACACGTACACAGACACACACACGTACACAGACACACACACACGTACACACACACACACACACACACACACACACACACACACACACACGTAGACACACACACACACACGTAGACACACACACACGTAGACACACACACACCTATACAGACACCTATACAGACACACGTATACACACAGACACACGTATACACACAGACACACGTATACACACAGACACACGTATACACACAGACACACGTATACACACAGACACACGTATACACACAGACACACGTATACACAGACACACGTATACACACAGACACACGTATACATACAGACACACATATACACACAGACACACGTATACACATGTATACACACACACGTATATACACACACACACGTATATACACACACGTATATACACACACATGTACACACACACGTAGGCACACGTATACACACACACACACATATACACACACGTAGACACACACGTAGACACACACACGTATACAAACACACGTATACAAACACACGTAGACACACGTATACACACAGGCACACGTTGACACATGTATACACGCAGACACGCAGACACACGTAGACACGCAGGCACACGTAGACACGCAGGCACACGTAGACACGCAGACACACGTAGACACGCAGACACACGTAGACACACGTAGACACGCACACACGTAGACACGTAAACACGCAGACACACGTAAACACGCAGACACACGTAGACACGCAGACACACGTAGACACGCAGACACGTAGACGCAGACACACGTAGACACGCAGACACACGTAGACACGCAGACACACGTAGGCACACACACGTACACACACACACGTAGACACACACACGTAGACACACACACACACGCACATAGACACACACACACACACGCACGTAGACACACACACGCACGTAGACACACACACACGTACACGCAGACACGTACACAAACACACATGTACACGTATACTCACACACATGTACACGTACACACACACACATGGAGTCATACACACACACATGTACACATACACACACACACGTATACACACACACACACACACACATCATGTATACACACATGTATACACACACACATGTATACACACACATGTATACACACACACATGTACACACACATGTATACACACACAATGTATACACACACACAATGTATACACACACATGTGTATACACACACATGTGTATACACACACACACACGTATACACACACAAACATGTATACACACACATGTATACACACACATGTATACACACACAAATGTACACACACACAAATGTAGACATACACACACACATGTATACACACACTTATACACACACACACACACACACACACATGTATACACACACTTATACACACACACACACATACAATGTATACACACAAACATGTATACACACACACAAACATGTATACACACATGTATACACACACACACACACACACACACTATCCCCAGCACCACCACATCAGCACACCGGTATCCCATGCCCCCCCCCCCCCAGCACACTGCCATTCTCGGCTCCCCACCATTCCCAGCCCCCATCAACACCATCAGCACTCACACATTGGCACCTTCGCACCTCCCCCATCGGCACACCCACATCCGCACCCCCACATCAGCACCAAACCCTCCCAAATCAGCACACCAATACAATCACCATCAGTACAGCCACAGCAGCACTACCACCGCCATGGGCCGCGTGGACCACTCCCCACCCAAATGCCACCCCCACACCACAAACATCCCGGGCAACGCCGGGGCTCTCAGCTAGTTTATATATATACAGTGGTCGACAAATCACCAAAAAAAATCTACTCGCCGAACAAAAAAATCTACTCGCCACCTAGTACCACACGTGTGCTGCTTGGGCCAATAGGAGCTCGCCACGATGTTAAATCCACCCGCCCGGGGCGTGCAAATGTATAGGTTTGTCGAACACTGTATATATATATATATATATATGATACTAACTTGCTTCTAGCGCGGCGTAAGAAGCCTTTGGCACGTGATTATTAATGAAAGCATGGTCTGCAGGGTATCACAGAAAGATCCTATCTCCTTAATCATAAGCAGGACACTCAGTGAACTCTGTTCGGAATGCTCAGCAACGTTAACCCCTTTGTTTCCAGAAACAAACGTAATGCGAAGTGAAAATGTCCTTTTTTTTAATACAGTTTTGTTGAAAATGAAAGGCAGCATTGCCCTCCTCACCACCATTGTTTGTATAGATTTTTACAGAATATGAGGGGTCCTTTGCAGCAGAACAGTTCTGTTTGTAACTCTGTGACTCCCCTGATTTCACTGATACTCACTCTTTTCGATGCCGGTGTTCTTGCGGGATATGTAAAGATGTCTGCCAGGGTCATCCAACAGGAAGCCACAATGTCACTTCCCCCCGATGAGGTTGGGGCCTTCTATTGGCTGTGGGACCAAAGCCAATTTGGCAGCATGTGTGAGTTCCTAAATGGGAGAGAAAACACATGCAACTAGACAATGTCAGAATCCCAGGAAGTAGGGGGGATGGGAGGGGTGTGGGGGGGGGGGGGGGGGCTACAACTACAATATACCACGGTTCCAGAAGAGTCCAAAGTCCAAATTCCTTAAACAATCAAGTACGGGGGATTACTGTTTTAAGCAAGGTTTTCTGTACTCTGGGGTCATGTGAATTGCTTGGTCATTATGATGTCATGTGATTTGGCTAGAGAAAGCGCCCGTTGGCGGAACCAGCTGTCGGCTTGCAGGTTGACTTATCCATGGTCCTATGGGGATTGCTTATGTGCTGCACGGAATGGTGAGGTCTTTATATGCTACTAGCTGAAAGTACCCGGCGTTGCTCTGGAATTCTAAGAAACCAACCTCCTCCCTCCCCTCCTCCTCTCACCACCCCCCCCCTAACTCCTCTCTCCTGCTCTTCTCTCTCTCCCCCCCCATCTCTCTCCTTCCCTTCATCTCTCCTTCCCCTCATCTCTCTCCCTCCCATCATTTTCCTTTAATACCTTATGATGTCCCCAATTCTTTCCGCCGCTCCCTCCTTCTCCACCATCCTTACTTTCTCCTCACGTGCCAACCGACTTCCTCTCTTTCTTTGTCTGCTCTCTGTGTAAACTTTACAGCTGTCTGACTGTCCTTATCTGCCACCAGGCTATGTTCATTATATGATACATATCCACCCGATACAACACACAGTGGCTGACTTGCTTGTCTCCGAAATTGTAATAACTCATAGAAAACAGAAAAAGAGTAAGTCGGACCGCTCACTGTAGGTTAAGTCCCCATAATAGGTCATATATAGTAGTACACAAGAAAGCATGGTGCAATTAGGGAAGGTATTAATTAATACAGAGTTGATCCAAATAGGATTGAAAGAATTCATAGTTGCTGCACTCTATGCGTATGGGCAAAAAGAATATCGGACAGCAATGGTCCACCAGATAGTTGGAAGTGGCAGTCAAAATGACTGACCGTTGGGATCAGAAATGTTAAAAACAAAAATAATGAAATGTTATTACAATTAATTGATAGGTACAATATAAGTAGACAAAATACAATAGATAATAATAAAGGTAATAAAGATTTTAAAAAATCCCTGTAGAGGAGGGTATTAGTATCTGAGCATCTCATAGAAACATAATAGTTTAGTTTAAGATGTGTGTGATAGTCCCCATTAGGTCTACTGCGACATATGGTATAGGAGAGTGGTAGGAAGAGCAAAGAGGATCGGAGCACACACCGGGTATTTATCCCCTATAGGGACAGCACCCTTACTGGTAGTTAACTACACTGCTGGTGACTGATAAGTGATATAGCTGATAAAGAGTTAATAGTCAGAGAGGTCAAATGCCAAGCATAATATCATATATATAGTCACAAATGGCTTAGTTCTGAGTACGTAGACTATGACTGATCTCTCATACAATACCTGTGAAGTTACGCTCATAAATGAAGGTATACTGTAGTGTACATAGACACAAGTGGTAGTGTGTGTAAACAAGTATGTTGCAGTTATAGTGCCCAATGTTCATGAGAGAGTCACCACATATTCCAATCCGCTATTGGTATCTGTCTATATGTTTCCGTCATGTCGGTTCATAGTGCATGGGTATCCCTGCCTGGCGCTCAGATCACAGATGTAAATGCTCTCTCCTATCGGACAATCTTAGGTCACGGCGGACCGTAATTAGCACGGAGAAGGAAAAAGAACCAGGTGGACCATTGCTGTCCGATATTCTTTTTGCCCATACGCATAGAGTGCAGCAACTCGAAATAACGCACAGAATTAACAATAGACTGTATCCAACTTCCAACCATAGACACAACCGGCTCCTTGATCTCAGGAACCAACATGCAAAATGTGGTTCCGATATCTTAGGAGGTGTCCAAATGCCTAGCGCCCAGACACACAGCTTCCCAAACTATATAGTAGATATGGTAAGGTAACAGATACCGTTCCATATTCCTTTTTGCTCAATATCAGTAGCCAAACAGATAAACATGAACAGCTGATAGACAAGGTTACAATGTCCCCGTCAAAATGCGATTTATATTCATTTTTCACAAGATAAGCAAGACAATTACTTAAAGGATGATTCAATCTTTCTAAGGAAGCTAATTACACTGATGAGTTATTCATTTTTTGAGCTGCTAGGTTAAACTGCTACATGAATACTGTTAACTTCTTCACTGCCAGGGAGCTCTGCAACGGGCCATCAGCATGTTACAAAATAATTGCACTTTCTAACCCCGTCTGCTGTAATACATCTCTCTCTCTCTCTTTCCTCTCTCTCTTGCCTTGCTCTCTCTTCTCTTTACTATCTCTGTCTGTCTCTCTCTCTCTCTCTTTCTTCCCTCCCCTCTCTCTCTGTCTGTCTCTCTTTCCTCCCTCTCTTTCCTTGTTCTCTTCTCTTTACTATCTCTGTCGGTCTCTCTCTTTCTTCTCTCCCCTCTCTTTCCTGGCACTCCCTTCATTCTCTCTCTGTCTCTCTCTCTCTTTCATCTCTCTCTCCTCTATCTCTTTTTATCGGTCTCTTTCCTCTCTCCTCTCTCTCTCTCTTTCCTGACACTCTTCATTCTCTCTCTGTCTGTCTCTCTCTCTCCTCTATCTCTTTCTCTCTGTCTCTTTCCTCTCTCATCTCTCTCTTTCCTGGCTCTCTCTTCTCTTTCCTCTCTCTCTCTCTCTCTCCTCTTTCTCTCTCTCGCCTCCCTTTTCGCCTCTCTTTCTCTCCTCACTTAATAGTGCCAACTGGAGAGCTACTGGGAAAGTGACCTCGAGTATAAAACAGTAAACAGAGGCCCCAATTCACATCCAACGTGCCAAAGTATTTAGTTATTTTCTATATATTTTTTTCTCATCAGTATGGGTCATTTAGGTCAATATTTTTGTCAACACGTCAAGCTGGAACCACGCCAAGGCTCCTACACTACCAATGTTATACCTCCCTTGTATATATATATATATATATATATATATATATATATATATATATATATATATATATATATATATATATATGCAAATGTAAATACAACTGTATGCTCATCTGCATGTCTTAGGCAGGTCTGCAACCCCGCCTTTCCCCATTATCACCCAGCACACAGCACTTCCACTGCAGCAAGGCATTCTGGGAAATGACATGCAAATGAGCACACAGTGCCACTTTTTGCTTTATATATATATATATAATGTTCATCTTCAGCCCTTGTTGATCCACTGCTGGATGAAGCCCTCCCCAATGATTTTATATATGTGTGTGTGTGTGTGTGTGTGTGTGTGTGTGTGTGTGTGTGTGTGTGTGTGTGTGTGTGTGTGTGTGTGTGTGTGTGAATGTGTGTGTGTGTGAATGTGTGTGTGTGTGTGTATATATATTTGTATAGTGTGTGTGTGTGTATATATATATATGTGTATAGTGTGTGTATATATATATGTGTGTGTATATATATATATACACTGCATTGTGTTCATTCCAAGCCAGAGCTGAGCAGCACTGACCTTTCTGTGCCATATGTGATTCAAAGCCCCAGATACGACAGACCTATGTAAATACAGCTCAGGGAGCTCTAACTCACGGTTCTGTTACCTCGCTGGGTATGTAGAAGGGTTATCGTCCTGCTAATGGAGCTTTTCCTGTGTGTTTTATAGTGAAATAGCACCTTATGTTGGCAGTTTGATGTGATCATTGGAATATAGTTATTGTGAGTAATGGCTTACAGTCTTTGAGTCCTTCACCAGGAATAAGCAGATGAATCGCCTCCTTGAAGCTTTCCTAGTACAAATACTGTTAGGGGCTTAGTCTACATTTCCCGATATTACAGTCAACAGAGAATTTCGTCTGCCAACGACCCGACCGACTGTGGCTGATGTAGAATAACCCCCCCCCTCCCCCCTTATATTGTTGGCTAAACGCGTGCATTGCTGGGCACTCCGGCAGAGAAAGAGTTAATGGTGACCTCTCCCATTTATGGCTGGGGACCCCTGCAGGTCGTCGCGGTGAAGCCCCAACCACTTTGCCCCCCACCCCACAAATAATACTCTTTTCTTTTTCATTTCTGTTCCCAACCACATTCTACCATATCCACAAAGAACATTTCAATGTTGAGTTTATTCGGGCCCTCTTAAATATGGCCGCCGCTGTGATTTTTTTGCCCCCTTCCAATTCTTATAAAGGAAAGCCCAGCTCATCGAGTTTGGAGTCACTACGGCACTTGTGAAGGGGCAGTCGGGTAAAAGGAAAGGTGATAAGCAATGTATTGTGCAATCGATTTCCTCGGTTAAAGCGGCCATTTTCTACATAAGATTGAAGCAGGGGGTCTTCGAATCTTAACCCCTATCATTTCAACTCCGGACACCCTCTGCTTCTGGAGATACCTCCGTAGGGGGTGTCCGTAGCCGCTCCAACTTGCTAGCAGGGTTCTTGTAATGGCCGCTTTGTAAAGCTCCCGCACCCTGCTGGCCAATAGCAACCCGTGACGTCATCAGGTGCGACTTCCTATTGGCTCGGGTGACGCAGGAGGTTTAAACTTTAAAGCCCAGCTGCCTCAGCTGGAGCGGTTACCGGCATCTACTATGGAGGTCTGTATCTCCGGAACCATGGGGTCCCCGGAGGTGAAATTAACGGGGTTCTGCTCCGGAGACCCCCTTCTTTAATCCTGTGTTTAAAAAAAATGGAAAAATGAAAAAAATCCATGAATTGCTCCATTAACCCTTTAGATTCCCAGCCCCTGGATTTGCAGACTCCATGACAGAATGGCTACAGCCTGGGGCACCCGAAAAGTTAACGCAGGGGTGGCCAACTCCAGTTCAGAAGGGCCACCAACAGGTGAAGTCTTCAGGATATCCCTGCTTCAGCACAGGGTGTGCAGTCTTCGACTGAGCCGCCTGTGCTGAAGCAGGGATATCCTGAAGACCTGACACCTGACCTCTTGATGGCCCTTGAGGACTGCAGTCTTGGGTTAAAGTAACTGTTTTACTTATTTGTACCCTGTGAAAAACGGATATCTTGCTTTTCTGCAGGAAAAAAATATATATCTTGGGCTGCCACAAGGTGCAGGCGGGAAGCAGGGCCGGCGACAGGGGGGTGAAGGGGTGTCCCGGGACCGGTGACTTCGGGGGACACGGTTTAGACCAATGTCTAAAACTTCTGCGTCTGGCCACCAGGGCCTACGGCAAAAACAAATACTGTAGCAAGAAAATATTTGTACGTTTTCTTTCATTGATCTTAAATGACATTACCAATGGGGGATTCGGAATTATTTTTCTGTCCGTCCCCTTTGAAGAGCCAGTTAAAGAGCCACCAAAGAAATTCGGCATCAAACGCGAAGAGCAGGGAAGGGGGGAGAGGGAGGAGAGGGGGGGAGAGGGGGATCCGGGGGGAGAGGGGGGGAGAGGCGGGGGGACGACGTTTGTAACACGTTCTTCCACTGTGTCAAAGTATTATCATGATATATAATAGCTTCAAAATGTATCAAGATTAATTGTGTTGAACTTAACTTTATTAGTACTATTTGTGTCAGTTACATACCCTGATAATAGTTGTAACAGAGAAAGTTTATAATAGTGTGTAATATATATATATATATATATATATATATATATATATACTGTATATATATATATATATATATATATATATATATATATATAGTGCATTACCTAGTGCATTACCAAAATGGGGGATTTATTAATGAATGAAAAATAGATAATATATATATATATATATTATGTGTGTATATTGTGTGTGTGTAATATATATATATATATATATATATATATATATATATATATTCCGTGTGTTTTTTTATATATATATACTAGCTGAGAGACCCGGCGCTGCCCGGGACCAAAACCTCCTGCTCCCTCCACGTCCCTCTCTGCCTCCCCCCCCTGCGCAGCTCCAGTCCTCCCCCCCTGCACAGCGCCGGCCATTCCTCCCCCCCCCCTGCGCCGCTCCTGTCGCCGTTCCCCCCCCCCCTGAGCAGCTCTGTTCCTCCCCTGCACAGCACATAGTGAGACACACACGCACACACACACAGCGAGACACACGCGCACACACAGTGACACACACACACACACTGACACACACACATACATACTGTGACACACACACACATACTGTGACACACACACACATACTGTGACACACACACACATACTCTGACACACACACACACACATACTATGACACACACACACATACACAGTGATACACACACACAGTGACACACACACACACACAGTGACACACACACACAGTGACACACACACACACACAGTGACACACACACACACACACACACACACTGTGAGACACATGTCCTCGGGCACCAAAAACACCTGCAGTGAGGATGCCACAGCCTCGCCCCCCTCCCCCACCGGGGGACACCACTACCCTCCGTCCATTCTCCGAGCTCCCACCGGTCCAGAAGGCGCCTCTTTCCAATCTGGGCACTCCGCCCGGTCGGTCCTGGGCGTGGGGGGGGGGGGGGGGCGGCGCAGGCCGCCGTGCGACCTGGAGCGTGCGCGAGCCGGCATCGGGAGGACAGTGTGCCGCCCGAGGAGCGGGAGCAGTCGCAGCGTGCGCACACCGCCAGGCCGCTGGACGGCTCGGAGCACACGTGCACCACGCAGGTGACAATGGGGCACCGGGGAAAGGGAGGGGGGAGTGACACCCGGGGGCAGGGGGGGGCAATACCCGGTGGGGGTGATACCCGGGGGCAGGGGGACTCAGCGGGAGACAGAACAGGAGGGAGAGGGAGAAGAAGAGAGTGGCCGGGCGGCGGTGCGAGGAGGAGGGCCGGTCGGGGCCACAGAAGCAAGCCAATGAGAGGGGGGTGGGCCACGGAGCAATCTGATTGGCCAGAGGCTGAGTGACAGACCAATCAGATTGCCCCTAGACACAGGGACATACAACGGTTTCAAAAATATAGATATAGATATATATTTTTTTCTGTGTGTGTGATATATATATATATATATATATATATATATAAAAATATATAAATATAAATATTATGTGTGCATGTGCATATATATGTATATATTTGATATGCAGAGAAGTCATTCTGTATCATTGATTTCCACTTTTAATGTGGTTAATAGCATCAGGTTCAGTGGCATAAACTCGTTAAGGTCTGTCCCATTAGGGATTATATTTTAATTACTCACACCTGCGAGAGAGACTCATTTTCCAGCCTACTGACAGCGCTGCATATACTTGTAACCTGGGGGAGGGGGATTGCAGAAGTCGGCACACAGCAAAGTGCTTGAAGTCCATTGCTTTGGTTTGTGCTCTGCAGGGTGGCCGAGCAGGTAACCCATGCAATGACATCTCAGGCTGTTTCAATTGCTGGCCCCTTGGCAGAGGGGCTTTGACATGTTTAGGGGATTAAAGGGCCAGTACCACGTAGGACCAAAATGACAATTTAACATTCGAGATGCATATTGATACCCTGACATCCAAGACCTATGCCAAATTAGGTGTACTTTATAGGAATAAATCCTCCCTATGTCTGCTTGTCAGAAAGCGTATCGCACAGCAGATGCTAATGCCAGTTATTGACTATGGGGACATAGTATATGGCACTGCACCCCAAACACACCTTAGCAAACTAGATACCCTCTACAACTCAATATGCTGCTTTGTCCTCCAATGTAATTACAACACACATCACTGCAACATTCTCAAAGAACTAGATTGGTCACCACTTGAGACTAGGCGCAAAGCTCATCTTTCCTGTCTTGCCTTCAAATAATTTCTGGCCAAGCTACCCATCTATCTGAACACGCTCCTCACCCCTACCACACACAGCACTTATCACCTGAGATCAGACTCCAAAAGACTGTTCAAGGTCCCAAGGTTCAGCAAGGAACCCGGTCGCTCCTCCTTCTCTTACCGTGCAACTCACAACTGGAACAACCTACCGGAGACTCTCACAGCCGCCACCAGTCAACGTTCTTTCAAGACTTCAGCTGTCTCACATTTTAATCTCGTCTGCAACTGCTACATAATCATATATTATCTCCACCTGTTCATGAAATGTCTGTGAATTTACTGCATACAGTAACTTCTGTTCATTTAATCATGTACCCATGTATTGTCACCATATTAAAGGAGCAATTCGTGGCGTTTTTTTATTCTATTTATTTTTTACATAGATTTTAACCCCATTCATTTCAGCTCCGGGGATCCCCTGCTTCTGGAGATACTCACCCCCGTAGGGGGTGCCAGTAGCCATTTAAAGTTTAAAGCTCCCGCATTACATGGGCCAATAGGAAGCCCAACCTGATGACATCACGGCTTCCTATTGGCTCGCAAGGCGTGGGAGCTTTGAAACTCCGCCATACGCGAACCCTGCATTAGGGGAACCCTTCCCCTTTACAGAGGTAAGTATCTCCGGGAGCAAGGGATCCCCGGAGCTGAAATTAATGGGGTTCAGCCTCAGGATACCCCCTTCTTCAATCCAATGTAAAACAAAATGACGACAAAAATTGGCATGGATAGCCGCTTTAAGATTGAACGCGGGGCGAAATCAGCTCTTTTACATAAACGCGCAGGGTGACATTGAATGCTGGTGCCGTCTGATGTTGGAGCTGCAGTATCCTTAACAGATTTGGATATTTTTAACACGATAGTGGAGTAACAAAGGTACAGAATATGCCATGCAGGCGTCCACAGTTATTAGGGACTCGGGCAATGAAGCAGTGATTCCAAGGATGCAGTGATCTGGGCTGAGCTGAAAAACAGTTCTCAAGAAGTGTACAATGGTTCCCCATTTTAAAGGGAGAATCCCTCCTAAGAGCAAAGTGTACTAATGGCAGTGACATGTTTAAGGGGTCAGTCCCTCCTAGGAGCAAAGTGTACTAATGGCAGTGACATGTTTAAGGGGTCAGTCCCTCCTAGGGGCAAAGTGTACTAATGGCAGTGACATGTTTAAGGGGTCAGTCCCTCCTAGGAGCAAAGTGCACTAATGGCAGTGACATGTTTAAGGGGTCAGTCCCTCCTAGGAGCAAAGTGCACTAATGACAGTGACATGTTTAAGGGGTCAGTCCCTCCTAGGAACAAAGTGTACTAATGGCAGTGATATGGTTAAAGGGCCAGTCCCTCCTAGGAGCAAAGTGTAATAATGGAAATTACATGTTTAAGGGGTCACATCTGACCCCTTGATGCCTTTTTCTTTTACCAAAAACTGACACCTATTTGTAAATCATTCTTTTAAGTTAGTTTGTAAACCCGGTGAGCTGAGACATGGGAGGGGTTAGGTTTCCTCCGTCTGCTCCCTTTAGTCTGACGTCACTGTGTGTTCAACAAGAATTTGCACTGGCAAAGCCCCCCTCTTCCCTTCTCATTAAGGGTAAAGAAAAAACTTTGGTTGACAAACACTGTAGTTTATTTGAGTCCATTGAATTCTTATCTTATCTGGTACTTACTTTTGTTAGACTTTATCTCTGTGGCTGATGACTGCAGCATAATTAGTTCAAACCAATGTCCTTGTATAATTACAAGAGTTTATAAACTGTCTTATCCTAAGAGATTGTACAATAAAAAAAAACCCAAAGCATTTAGCTTCCAAAAAGACATTCAAAGTTATACAAATATTTAAAAAAAGAGGCAGTAGTTAAAGGGTCCATCAACACTCCTACCAAAGAAAATGGTTACAAAGTACTGTACCCATGGTACCTCTACCCAAATAGACTGTATGTATATCTTTATTTATATAGCGCCATTAATGTACATAGCACTTCACAGCAGTAATACACGTGACATAATCATATAAGTAACAAATAATACACATAACACATAATGGGAAGACGCGCTTCAGACATAAAAGTAACATTTAGGAAAAGAAGTCCCTGCCCCGAAGAGCTTACAATCTAATAGGTAAGTAGGAAGAACGTACAGAGACAGACTGCATCAAATGTGTGCCTCTGCCTCTCCTCTGTGCTTCAGAGCATGCAGACAGCCCGGTACAATGTACCACATCTGGTGGGTTTGCCCAATGATAAAGAATATTTGGAGAAAGGTCTCCAACCTGATTAACACTACTCTCAGAACTAGGCTCCCCTTGACACCGTGCTAAGCATGACTTAATAAGTCATTTGGGGGCATTACCATAGCCCAACAGGAACTAGCCATGAATATTGTGGCGGCCACCAGGTGCTGTGTCGCAAGTAGGGGTGCTAGGTGGCTTCTCCAAAAATACTGGACACAATGGTGAAAGGTGCGACGCGCTCAACGCGCTTGACACACAAACCCCTCTCACCTCTCTCCGCTCCGTGCTGTTTCCTCCTTTCCTTGGCCCCACCCCCAGGCTCCTGACACCTCCACCTGATTGGCTGCCCCAGCATCAGCCAATCAGTATGGAGGAAGCTGCCCAGCCCCCTGAGCAACAGCTCTGCTCTCTTCCTACTCTGGGAAGTCTGGCGGCCCCCCAAGCTCGTCAGATCACTATGTCCAGAGAGGTAATACCGGACACATACATGTCCAGAGAGGTAATACCGGTATACACATACACGTCCAGTATTACCTCTAATTGTTTACTGGAGAGAGTGTCCAAATATAGGACAGTCCGGTTCAATACTGGGCACCTGGCAACCCTACTCGCAAGCATGTGGAAGCAACCCCCTCCAAGCTTGGCCCAAATCATTAAAACAAGATGGTCTATAATGTCTACGGAGAAGCTGACCAGCTTCCTACATGACAGAGGGCATCGTTTTAGCGAAACCCGGGACCCCTGGTTGACGAGGATGGGTGCGAGGGGACGTGGATGGTCTCCTACTATCGAGCTGAACTGGGCGCCGGACCCTTAGGATGCCCAGATTTCCCAGGGGGCAATGATCGGGAGGTCACAAATGGCTACAAAAAAACCCCGCCTCCCACCCCTGTCCCTCTCGCCGCACTCACCCCTGCGCCTTCTGGAACTTTGTGATATCAGTGCAGGGGTGGCCAACTCCAGTCCTCAAGGGCCACCAACCGGTCAGGTTTTCAGGATATCCCTGTTTCAGCGCAGGTGCTGCAGTCATAATGACTGAGCCAACTGTGCTGAAGCAGGGAAAACCTTGCCTGTTGGAGGGGCTTGAGGGCTAGAGTTGAGCCCCCCTGTATTAGTGGGTTACTGTCAGGATGTATGTAGATTCGTGTAACCCCCACCCTCCCTTTTTTCCCCCCTTCTATTTGAACCCTCTTCCCAGCAAAAGAATAAATAAACGTTCTAAAAAATATATTTTTTTTTAAATAATAATACTTAAACTGGTCTGATTAAGACAGTGGTGTAATTGACCTACATTTAACCAATTAAGGCCCATATCCACAAAAGGGTGCTAAACTTTAGCACACTTTTACGCCCCAATCATATGAATGAGCGTAAAGTCGTGCTAAAGCTTAGCACCGTTTGGAGGATATGGGCCTAACTGTGTTACCGCCGTTAGTTCACTTTGCTTCTAAGAGGGACGTCTCCTTGAATGGTTTTAGGATGCCAGGGAAACGGCTTAATGGTGTTGCAGCATTGGCTTTACCGAAAGCGTTGGAAAAGCCAGTCTTGGTAATGCTGGGGGATTATGCGGAGCAGCGTTGAATGAGCATGCGAAGCACAGAGAGGCCCCACCATGTGTGAACACAGGGCGGGCAAACAGCAATCCCAGATAAGGAGAGGACTCTGTGAATAGCAAAACATCAGGTGCGGGGAGAGATAGGGGACGAGTTATAGGTGTTTATCTAATGAGCAGGAAAGGCAAACAGTAGGAGAAATTAATAGCTCCCAATAAAAGCCTCATTCAGCTGACTCTTATCACCCTAATAAATATCCCGGACGCCAGTCTCATTGAAGGCGGGGGATGATCCGTTTATTGTTTCTTATCTGACCCTCCCACCCCCCTTTCACGATTTATTTCTGCAATGATAACCGTCGATGTTGACTCTTGGGGATCATTGCAGCACTGTTAGATGTGATCCTATAGCTGGTCAGTCTCTCCGAGGAGTAAAGTGTACTAATGGCAGTGACATGTTTAAGGGGTCAGTCTCTCCTAGGAGCAAAGTGTACTAATGGCAGTGACATGTTTAAGGGGTCAGTCTCTCCTAGGAGCAAAGTGTACTAATGGCAGTGACATGTTTAAGGGGTCAGTCTCTCCTAGGAGCAAAGTGTACTAATGGCAGTGACATGTTTAAGGGGTCAGTCTCTCCTAGGAGCAAAGTGTACTAATGGCAGTGACATGGTTAAGGGGTCAGTCCCTGTTAGGGGCAAAGTGTACTAATGGCAGTGACATGGTTAAGGAGTCAGACCCTCCTAGGGGCAAAGTGTACTAATGGCAGTGACACGGTTAAGGGGTCAGTCCCTCCTAGGAGCAAAGTGTACTAATGGCAGTGACATGTTTAAGGGGTCAGTCCCTCCTAGGGGCAAAGTGCACTAATGGCAGTGACATGGTTAAGGGATCAGTCCCTCCTAGGAGCAAAGTGTACTAATGGCAGTGACATGGTTAAGGGGTCAGTCCCTGTTAGGGACAAAGTGTACTAATGGCAGTGACATGGTTAAGGGGTCAGTCCCTCCTAGGAGCAAAGTGTACTAATGGCAGTGACATGTTTAAGGGGTCAGTCTCTCCTGGAGCAAAGTGTACTAATGGCAGTGACATGTTTAAGGGGTCAGTCTCTCCTGGAGCAAAGTGTACTAATGGCAGTGACATGGTTAAGGGGTCAGTCCCTCTTAGGGGCAAAGTGTACTAATGGCAGTGACAGGGTTAAGGGATCAGTCCCTCCTAGGGGCAAAGTGTACTAAGGGCAGTGACATATTTAAGGGGTCAGTCCCTCCTAGGAGCAAAGTGTACTAATGGCAGTGACATGGTTAAGGGTTCAGTCTCTCCTAGGAGCAAAGTGTACTAATGGCAGTGACATGGTTAAGGGGTCAGTCCCTCCTAGGAGCAAAGTGTACTAATGGCAGTGACATGGTTAAGGGGTCAGTCCCTCCTAGGAGCAAAGTGTACTAATGGCAGTGACATGTTTAAGGGGTCAGTCCCTCCTAGGGGCAAAGTGTCAGTGACGCAATAGCTTTCTGCTTGTCGAAATATCGATGTCAAAACCTATTTTCTTCCTGGGTCTATTAAAGATGGCCGCCAGCGTGGTTTTCCAAAAAACTCAGTCCGGGATCACGGCAGACTTCGAGTTTGCGCCACATTTTTCCTCAGCAATAGCGGGACATACTTTATATGACTCAGAGATATATTTGCTACAGCGTTTCTCGCTTATTAACCCTTTCGCTCTCAGGAGGGGCCTACGCAGTCTGGCAACAGCGGGGTTAACCGCCAATTGACCATTAGTTGTTAGTTCCATATTAGCAGTTGTTTAACATATCTATTTCAGCCCTGAAAGGAAGAGGGGGAAGAAATATCTCCGAATATGTGCCTGTTACAGCCCAGCTCCGACGCGCTCCTTCCAATAATTGCATTTCAAAGGTAAATGATATCTCTCCACTAATGACCAGCTGCAGGAGGCCTGATTTCCACAAACCCAGCGCGCAGAAACACTTCCCAAACTCGGAGACCAGGTAACCGCCGTCACCCAAGTCTGCGCGCCAAGCCTGGACGCTTATGGAAATTCACATTTGGAGCCGATAAACAGCGCTGTGTGTGTATTTTTATTGATATACTAGCTGAGAGATCCGGCGTTGCCCGGGATGTAAATGCGTAATAGGTAGTATTATTTATAAATTGTGGAACAATAGGTGACTGTTTGTTGTAAAGGTTGGATAATAATATTGAAAAGAAAGATGGAAGAAAATGTAATACGATGTTGTATAAAAATGGTTTATTGTAAGCACACCACAGTACAATGTATATTTTGGTGCCATAAGTGATGTAAAAATTTGAGGCGTGTGTCCTGCTAGGGTGTGAGGCGGCGGGTGGCGCGTGGGTTGTGAGTGCTGTCTGCGAGTGGGGGTCCTGCTAGGGTGTGGTGCGTGGGTTGTGAGTGCTGTCTGTGAGTGTGGGTCCTGCTAGGGTGTGAGGCGGCGGGTGGCGCGTGGGTTGTGAGTGCTGTCTGTGAGTGGGGGTCCTGCTAGGGTGTGAGGCGGTGGGTCAGTGATGTCGGTGCGTAGGGGCGGGAGGCAGCAGGTGTGTGTGGCGGCAGGTATGTGTCGAGTGTGGCGGGTGTCTGTTGAGTGCGTGCAGCGGCTGTGAGGCGGTGGGTGAAAGGCAGAGGCGGCCGGAGTAAGGGCGGGTGAAAGGCAGAGGCGGGGGTGGGGAGGCGGTAAGGCGGACAGGAAGGCGAAGGGCGGCGGGAAGGGGAGGAGGGGGTGGAGGAGGGGAGGAGGGGGTGGAGGAGGGGGTCAAGGGGTGGAGGAGGGGGGCAAGGGGTGGAGGAGGGGGGCAAGGGGGGGGGAAAGGGGGGGAGGGGGTGGGAAGGGGGGGGAGGGGGTGGGAAGGGGGGGGAGGGGGTGGGAAGGGGGGGGGGGTGGGAAGGGGGGGGGGGCGGTGGGAAGGGGGGGGCGGTGGGAAGGGGGGGGGCGGTGGGAAGGGGGGGCAGTGGGAAGGGGGAGGGAGTCGGTGGGAAGGGGGGGGAGGCGGTGGGAAGGGGGGGGGGAGGCGGTGGGAAGGGGGGGGGGGGAAGGGGGGGAGGGGGTGGGAAGGGGGGGGAGGGGGTGGGAAGGGGGGGGGGCGGTGGGAAGGGGGGGGGGGCGGTGGGAAGGGGGAGGGAGTCGGTGGGAAGAGGGGGGAGGCGGTGGGAAGGGGGGGAGGCGGTGGGAAGGGGGGGGGAGGCGGTGGGGAGGCGGTGGGAAGGGGGAGGGGAGGCGGTGGGAAGGGGGAGGGGAGGCGGTGGGAAGGGGGGACAGTGGACGGGGGGGGCAGTGGACAGGAGGGGTGGCAGTGGACAGGAGGGGGGGCAGTGGACAAGAGGGGGGGCAGTGGACAGGAGAGGGGGGGCAGTGGACAGGAGAGGGGGGGGGCAGTGGACAGGAGAGGGGGGGCAGTGGACAGGAGGGGGGGCAGTGGACAGGAGAGGGGGGGCAGTGGACAGGAGAGGGGGGGGCAGTGGACAGGAGAGGGGGGGGCAGTGGACAGGAGAGGGGGGGCAGTGGACAGGAGAGGGGGGGCAGTGGACAGGAGGGGGGGGGCAGTGGACAGGAGAGGGGGGGGCAGTGGACAGGAGAGGGGGGGGCAGTGGACAGGAGAGGGGGGGGCAGTGGACAGGAGAGGGGGGGGCAGTGGACAGGAGAGGGGGGGGCAGTGGACAGGAGAGGGGGGGCAGTGGACAGGAGAGGGGGGGCAGTGGACAGGAGGGGGGGCAGTGGACAGGAGGGGGGGGCAGTGGACAGGAGGGGGGGCAGTGTCGCACACACACACACACACACACACACACACACACACACACACACACACACACACACACACACACACACACACACACACACACACGTCTCAGTCCCGTGATGCGCCCTTTCTCAGTTCCGTGCGGCGCCGCAGGTGGGGGGGAGGTGGGGGAGCGACACACACGACACCTACCTGTACTTCCGGCCGCCGCCATCTTCTCACTCGGCGCCGCGAGGGAGGAAGGGGGTCCGCCATCTTACGCGCCGCGTGGCAGCCTGTTCCCCCGCCGGGGAGGGAGTGGAGCGGGAGGGAGTGGTGTGTAGCGGGAGTGGTGTTTAGCGGGAGGGAGGTGAGTGGAGCGCGAGGGAATGGAGCGGGAGGGAGTGGAGCGGGAGGGAGTGGTGTGTAGTGGGAGGGAGGTGAGTGGAGCGGGAGGGAGGTGAATGGAGCGGGAGGGAGGTGAATGGAGCGGGAGGGAGGTGAGTGGAGCGGGAGGGAATGGAGCGGGAGGGAATGGAGCGCGAGGGAGGAAGGGAGTCCGCTATCTTAGGCGCCGCGTGGCAGCCTGCCTGTTCCCCCGCCGGGGAGTGGTGTGTAGCGGGAGGGAGTGGTGTGTAGCGGGAGGGAGTGGAGTGGGAGGGAGGTGAGTGCGGGAGTGGAGCGGGAGGTGAGTGCGGGAGTGGAGCGGGAGGGAGTGGTGTGTAGCGGGAGGGAGGTGAGTGTAGCGGGAGGGAGGTGAGTGCGGGAGTGGAGCGGGAGGGAGTGGTGTGTAGAGGGAGTGGAGCGGGAGGGAGGTGAGTGCGGGAGTGGAGCGGGAGGTGAGTGCGGGAGTGGAGCGGGAGGTGAGTGCGGGAGTGGAACGGGAGGTGAGTGCGGGAGTGGAGCGGGAGGGAGTGGTGTGTAGCGGGAGGGAGGTGAGTGGAGCGGGAGGGAGGTGAGTGCGGGAGTGGAGCGGGAGGGAGTGGTGTGTAGAGGGAGTGGAGCGGGAGGTGAGTGCGGGAGTGGAGCGGGAGGTGAGTGCGGGAGTGGAGCGGGAGGGAGTGGTGTGTAGCGGGAGGGAGGTGAGTGGAGCGGGAGGGAGGTGAGTGCGGGAGTGGAGCGGGAGGGAGTGGTGTGTAGAGGGAGTGGAGCGGGAGGGAGGTGAGTGCGGGAGTGGAGCGGGAGGTGAGTGCGGGAGTGGAGCGGGAGGTGAGTGCGGGAGTGGAACGGGAGGTGAGTGCGGGAGTGGAGCGGGAGGGAGGTGAGTGCGGGAGTGGAGCGGCTTCCGGGCGCGTCTTAGGTGGGCGCGTGTCCCCCCGCCGGGGAGGGAGTGGAGCGGGAGGGAGGTGAGCACCGGGGAGGGGGGGAGGTGAGTGTGATGGGGAGGGAGAGGACAGAGATATGTGTGTGTTTTTTTTTTTTTTTTTTTGGACCTTTGGCCCGTCACTCCGCCTCAGGCCAATGAGAGGTGTGGGGGGCGGGCCAAGGGGGTGGTGTGAGTGTGTGAGCCCAATGAGAGGTGTGCGGGGGCGGGCGGGCCAAGGGACCAATGAGATTGCCACTAGGGACGCAGACATACAGTGCTTTCAGAAATATATAGTAGATTCCTATCTGTGTTTGCAGCTCTTTTTTTTTAAAGTAATTAAGATTTAAACCAGCAGATCCCCCTGGGCCTCGGGTTGCCAGCTGTCCAGCATTGAACCGGACTGTCCTGTATTTGGACACTCTCCAGTAAATAATTAGAGTTAATACTGGACACAGTGACCGGTATTACCTCTCTGGACATAGTGACCTGACCGGCTTGGGGGGAGAGAGGGGGGTGCGGGATTTCCCTGAGAGGGGGGAGAGCAGGGCTCTTGCTAGGGGGCTGGGCAGCTTCCTCCATGCTGATTGGCTGCTGATGGGTAATGCAGCCAATCAGGAGGAGGTGTCAGGAGCCTGGGGGTGGGGCCAAGGAGAGGAGGAAAGAGCGGTAAGGTGTGGATGTGCGTGTGGAGCGCGTCACGCCTTTCAGCATTGTGTCCTGTATTTTTGGAGAAGTTGCCTAGCAACCCTATCTGGCGTACCATTTTTCTTGTATACATAGGAAGAAGGGCAGGGGCAAAAAAAGGGCAGTAGGAAAAACTGCTCCTTTAATACAGAGCGATATAACGCAAAAGGGGTGTACGCAAACGTAATATAAAATCCAACATGGGGGAGGAAGAGCTTTCAATCTAAGTGGTGTGTTGTGGGAGTTGCAGAGCCAGCGCCAGGACGTGGAAGTGCGCTGCGCCTCTTACAGAACGGTTCGGCCCAAAACGGTAGCGAAGTAGGATTTTAAATGGGAGGTTCGTGTTCAAGGAGAATTAACTACGCACAGTGTCGGATTTAAAAAAAAATGCTGCCCTTAGGCACTTACCTGGTGCCGCCCTCCTTCTCCAGCGCCGCGCCATCCCATTGCCATTCTGTGACGTCACGTTGCCGATCGCACATTCTGCAACCCAAATTCGGCCGCCGCAAAATTTTGCCACCCCTAGGCCTGGCCTATTGGGAAATCCTCCATGGGCCCGGTGTGATGCAAGCAACACATTCACCCAGCCCCCTAGCAGGTTTCTCTCCTGTGTGCTATGCACATGTCACTGATACATAGTAGTTGCCAATGGCAAAGACTGTGGAAGAGGAGGTGGGACTAAGAGTGAGAGGAACCTTTAAGAGGGGCGGCCATGACAAATGGAGGCAGAGCTGCATAGGCCTGAGGCCAGCCTGAGTCCCGCTGAGAGAGGGAGAGCGCAGAGATTCAATGGAGGGAGAACAGTATCTTTGCAGCAAAGCGCACGGAGTGTCGAGCACTGTCACAGGCAACCCTCAATGACTGCAGTTAAAGTGGTACCGGAGACCTTGGTGACGTACAGGCCTGCTACATTTAAATGCACTAAGAGCTCTCACGGTGGTTCCACCACCATCATATAGGCCCATATACCCAGGTTTGGGTGGTCCATTTTTACCTGACACTAACACACACCTGCGCGGCGTTACTGTTATGTGTTATAATATATGTATGATGAGTATAGTGATCCTTCGCAGAGGATCACAAGGTCTTTAGAACTGGATAACGAATATATTAAAGCAGTTGTACCACACCCGCCGGGTACTTATTTCCCGCTGTCTGATCGTAAGCAACATGTGGCATAGCGAGAGCAATAAACCTCAGCACCAGGTGTCAGTCAGGGCATAGTAGTAAGAGGGGATATATATATATATATACAGTGTTCGACAAACCTATACATTTGCTCGCCCCGGGCAAGTGGATTTAACATCGTGGCGAGCAACTATTGGCCCAAGCAGCATACGTTTGGTACTAGGTGGCGAGTATATTTTTTTGTGTGGCGAGTAGATTTTTTGGTGATTTGTCAACCACTGTATATATATATATATATATATATTAGAAAAAGAAAAGAGAAAAAGCGCCCGATCCTTGTGTAAAATCAGATGAACATTTTAATAAATCACGGACAAGACAAATGCACACTTACAATTTGTCTGATAAAAACAGGCATTGTATGGGACCTGCCCATGCACCAAATGAAGACTCCACGGTCACCTCCGCTCTGCAATCTCCAGAATGGTTCTGTATCCAGTGTTTGAGAACGCCGTTTGCTCCAGGCTGGATAATGTTTACTTGTATGGAGCTTCTCAGCAGCGTGCGTCCGCCATTGCTCACACGCATGTGATACTGGAACCCGGAAGGACTTTGCTTGCGTCTCCACGATCTCTCTCTGGTGCCAAGGCAGGCCAGCCACCGTAGTTCCAATGTTAACTGTCCCTACGCGTTTCTTCCGCCTTTGCGGATTTCATCAGGGGAAAGGCGGAAGAAACGCATAGGGACAGTTAACATTGGAACTACGGTGGCTGACCTGCCTTGGCACCAGAGAGAGATCGTGGAGACGCAAGCAAAGTCCTTCCGGGTTCCAGTATCACATGCGTGTGAGCAATGGCGGACGCACGCTGCTGAGAAGCTCCATACAAGTAAACATTATCCAGCCTGGAGCAAACGGCGTTCTCAAACACTGGATACAGAACCATTCTGGAGATTGCAGAGCGGAGGTGACCGTGGAGTCTTCATTTGGTGCATGGGCAGGTCCCATACAATGCCTGTTTTTATCAGACAAATTGTAAGTGTGCATTTGTCTTGTCCGTGATTTATTAAAATGTTCATCTGATTTTACACAAGGATCGGGCGCTTTTTCTCTTTTCTTTTTCTAATAGGTACTATGGGAACTTGGTGAGCCCAAGAAGAAGCAGCCTGGACCTTTGTTTTATTCATTCATGGACTTCATTTGGACTTAAGTATTTTTTATAGTTCAGTTTTGGATTTTTCAATATATATTTTGTATTTATTGTTTAGTAATTTATTGCAATATCTTTTTTACATTATTTGCACATTTTTTACTTTTTGTTTGGTTTTTTACGATTTTTTATTATATTATTTTTTTGTAATATATAAAAAAAAAATTCTTATATAGGCTAGCACTGGTTGTTTCAGTTAACATTCTTAATCAATATTGATATTTGGTGCAACATTTTGCCACACGTCACCAGCACAGCAGCAATTTAGGTGTGCTGGAAAAAGTGCGCTGTCTTTAAAACTGTTCATATATATATATATATATATAGTTTTAATCCAAAACCAATCAAGTTGCAGAAAAACCTAAACGCAGCCTTTTTTCTGTGACGCTCTTGTGCCGTGGCCCCTCCGGCACGCTGGTTAATTATTGAGGTGGTTACATCTGGTATAATATTGGCAAATCCTCAGCAGGTGCGCATAATGCATAATATGCAGACTTGCCCCGTGCAGCGCTTGGCACACCTTCCCCTTTACATCCCTGTGCTTCAGGCAGCAGACGATTAGATTGCAAGCTCTTTGGGGCAGTGAAGAGGTCTTCTATGTACTTCTCTGGCTGCTCCCTTGGTGTCCAATAAGGAAAGGCAAAGGATTGTATTGTTACTCGCATTGTTGATGATGATGTTTGTGGATGATTTTTTTTTATGCCACCGCAAGTCCACCACCCAAAATTGCATCACGCCCCTCCTGGGAGGTTAAACTCGCACAACACACACATTTAAACCAATTGTTTTTTCCCCCTCCTCTTAGCAGGTTACTGTACCTTGTAATTATCCAACAGCCACAGGAGTATTTGGGATCCCATAGTGGGGGATCAATATGTGAAGCCTTAATGCTGCAGACCAAGCAATATCCTACTTGTGTTTTTTTAAATAAATCAGTTCTGTACTTTGAGAAAATACTTGAAGCATTTTTTTTTAAAATCAACTCTAAATGACAATTTTAATGTATTATAGTGTAACAAGCATTTTTTGTTTCTATAGCAACCATTTTCAAAGTCACATCCCCTTCCTCGTCTGAAACAGGCTCTGGCACACCCCTTTTTGAGCCCTGCCCTCTGTATAGCAGTGCACCAATTGTATCTAGTGACTGCCTGGTCACATGATTTCCCCCACGGAACTTTGCATCTTTGATCCTCTTCTGCTGCACTGACAGCCATTTAGTGAACCCCCGGGCCGAATCTTCGCCGATCGATCACAGGAGAACGGATCGATCGCAGGAGACCGGTATTGATGCGCATATTAAAGGGGTGAAAAAAAGAAAAAAAAACGCCAGCTTGCACTGCTGCTTTAAATGGCTATAACTCTGCAGTCGCACCTAGTGACAGGGACGTTTAATGTGTCACATACAGCTGCATCCCACCTTTACAATAATATATATCAGACCAAAATCTTTTTTAACGTTTTAATGGCTTCACAGCGACCAAATGCTTTGCATGTTTATTTTAAATCTGGCCAGGATTCTGTTTGCAAATAGTTGTGCGAAATTTGTAGACAATGCCATGGTTTGTTTTTTTTTTTAGTTAAAAAAAAGTTGCCCTTTCCCCCCCAAATTTACCGTTTTACCCAATTTGTCATGATCATTTTTAAAATCCAGATCACATGGCTAATATGATTGACACGTATATCCTGAAAACCTGACCTGTTGGTGACTCTTGAGGACTGGTGTTGCCCAGCCCTGATCTGAGAAGTAAGGCCTCGGACATGCTTACTGCTGGCGTGCTGATGCGCGCTGAGGCTCAGGGAAAGCGGGTGCTTTCCCTGGCCTTGCGGTTGCTTGTGCTGCTCGCCGTAAGGGGGCGGGCCGGGGGCGGGCACGTCACTGGCCGGGGGCGGGCCAGTGACGTCACGGAGCTGGTTCGCCCTCATTGGGCAAACCGTTCACGTGACCGGCCTGTCGCGCCGGCAAGTGGGGGAATTTTAAATTCCCCTAAGACCTGCGCTTCCGCAAGCGCGCGGAAGCGCAGGTGAGCCCCTACTAAAGCCGCTCTAATTGCGGCTGTAGGGGCTCAGTGCTGCAACATGGCCGAAGCCTAAGCAAGGCAACATGCTCAGCAAGCAGGCAACATGCTCAGCAAGCAGGCAACATGGCCGAAGCCTAAGAGAGGAGAACTTAGAGAGACAGGAGGAGGGTGTTCTGGTAAGTGCTTCTGCAAGGGGCCAAGGTCAGTGCATCCGAGAGGTATAGTATCAGCCAGCTAGGCTATGCATGTGATGTAACGCTATCTGGAGCTGTCCCCCAATCAGTATATAATAAGAAGTGATGAAAGAGGACCCAAAGAACCAAAAAAATGCGCATTGATTTAAGTTTTAGTCTAAGGTCCCTTGTCTTTCTGGCAGCCACTGGCTTCATGTAGTAATCACCGATGGGGGAAGGGAGGGGGCATTATGACACAGATGTCCCTGGCCTTGTGTATTATAAGAGCAGCATGAATCCCTGGTTCTTTAGCATGTACACACAACAGAAGATCTCTTGGCATGAGATAAAGCACGTGTTGCCCGCTGATGCCAGCCGTATCTCATCCCATGCATGGTTAGCACGCAGCTCTCTCCTGCTGGAGTTGGCAGAACACTGTGTGTGTGTATGTGTGTGGGCGCTACGCCACCCCAGCAGATGTCCAATGCCCGTTGGCACGCAGTGTCGCATTCCCCGGGATTCCGCTGCCTGGCCGGGAGTTTGAACGGGGAGTGGCGTCGTGGGTAAGCTGGTCTCTGAAGTGGGCAAGTCGCTGCTTGTTCGATGGTAAACTCTTGAGAGCAGAGGAGGGACATCGGGGGGGATATTTGGGGACTGCCAGTCATTGAAGACATCCTAAGTCTTTGAAGGGAGGAAACGTATTTGAATTCACTTTATCTCTTTGTTATATTCAAGCCTTGGGAAAATAGGTTTTCAGCAAAAAGGTAGTGGATGCACGGAACAGTCTCCAAGCATTGGTAGTGTAGGCACGTTCAAATCACAAGAGATAAACAAGGGGCTATGACAAATGATCAGAAGGGTGACCTTTCTTTCTAAATGAAGTGTGACATTTGGGTTACAGTAAGAGAATCACTTTTATGTTGCATTAATGTGTTCTAGCTGGCAGCTACTTTGTGTCAGTTTTTTTCCATGCATGTGTCATTGAGCAATTCGGGGATTGGTTAGGGGAGGAGTTATAGGGAGAGGTTATAGGAGCAGTTAGGGGAGGAGTTATAGGGAGCAGTTAGGGGAGAAGTTATAGGGAGAGGTTATAGGCGCAGTTAGGGGAGGAGTTATAGGGAGCGGTTATAGGAGCAGTTAGGGGAGGAGTTATAGGGAGCAGTTAGGGGAGGAGTTATAGTGAGTGGTTATAGGAGCAGTAAGGGGAGGAGTTATAGGGAGCAGTTAGGAGAGGAGTTATACGGAGTGGTTGTAGGAGCAGTTACGGGAGGAGTTATAGGAACTGGTTATAGGAGCAGTTAGGGGAGGAGTTATAGGAACTGGATATAGGAGCAGTTAGGGGAGGAGTTATAGGGAGATGTTAGGGGAGGAGTTATAGGGAGCGGTTATAAGAGGAGTTATAGGGAGCGGTTATGGGATCAGTTAAGGGAGGAGTTATAGGGAGCGGTTATAGGAGCAGTTAGGGGAGGAGTTATAGGGAGCGGTTATAGGAGCAGTTAGGGGAGGAGTTATAGGGAGCGGTTATAGGAGCAGTTAGAGGAGGAGTTATAGGGAGCGGTTAGTGGAGAAGTTATAGGGAGCGGTTATAGGAGCAGTTAAGGGAGGAGTTATAGGGAGCGGTTATAGGAGCAGTTAGGGGAGGAGTTATAGGGAGCGGTTATAGGAGCGGTTATAGGAGGAGTTATAGGGAGCGGTTATAGGAGCGGTTATAGGAGGAGTTATAGGGAGCGGTTATAGGAGCAGTCAGGGGAGGAGTTATAGGGAGCGGTTATAGGAGCGGTTATAGGAGGAGTTATAGGGAGCGGTTATAGGAGCAGTTATAGGAGGAGTTATAGGGAGCGGTTATAGGAGCAGTTAAGGGAGGAGTTATAGGGAGCGGTTATAGGAGCAGTTATAGGAGGAGTTATAGGGAGCGGTTATAGGAGCAGTTAGGGGAGGAGTTATAGGGAGCGGTTATAGGAGCGGTTATAGGAGGAGTTATAGGGAGCGGTTATAGGAGCGGTTATAGGAGGAGTTATAGGGAGCGGTTATAGGAGCAGTTATAGGAGGAGTTATAGGGAGCAGTTAGGGGAGGAGTTATAGGAGCGGTTTAGGGAGCGGTTATAGGAGCAGTTAGGGGAGGAGTTATAGGGAGCAGTAAGGGGAGGAGTTATAGGGAGCAGTTAGGAGAGGAGTTATACGGAGTGGTTGTAGGAGCAGTTACGGGAGGAGTTATAGGGAGCAGTTAGGGGAGGAGTTATAGGAGCGGTTTAGGGAGCGGTTATAGGAGCAGTTAGGGGAGGAGTTATAGGGAGCAGTAAGGGGAGGAGTTATAGGGAGCAGTTAGGAGAGGAGTTATACGGAGTGGTTGTAGGAGCAGTTACGGGAGGAGTTATATGAACTGGTTATAGGAGCAGTTAGGGGAGGAGTTATAGGAACTTGATATAGGAGCAATTAGGGGAGGAGTTATAGGAACTGGATATAGGAGCAGTTAGGGGAGGAGTTATAGGGAGTAGTTAGGAGAGGAGATATAGGGAGATGTTAGGGGAGCGGTTATAAGAGGCGTTATAGGGAGCGGTTATGGGATCAGTTAGAGGAGGAGTTATAGGGAGCGGTTATAGGAGCAGTTAAGGGAGGAGTTATAGGGAGCGGTTATAGGAGCAGTTAAGGGAGGAGTTATAGGGAGCGGTTATAGGAGCAGTTAGGGGAGGAGTTATAGGGAGCGGTTATAGGAGCGGTTATAGGAGGAGTTATAGGGAGAGGTTATAGGATCAGTTAGGGGAGGAGTTATAGGGAGCGGTTATAGGAGCAGTTAGGGGAGGAGTTATAGGGAGCGGTTATAGGAGCAGTTAGGGGAGGAGTTATAGGGAGCGGTTATAGGAGCAGTTAGGGGAGGAGTTATAGGGAGCGGTTATAGGAGCGGTTATAGGAGGAGTTATAGGGAGCGGTTATAGGAGCCGTTATAGGAGGAGTTATAGGGAGCGGTTATAGGAGCATTTAGGGGAGGAGTTATAGGGAGCGGTTATAGGAGCAGTTAGGGGAGGAGTTATAGGGAGCGGTTATAGGAGCGGTTTAGGGAGCGGTTATAGGAGCAGTTAGGGGAGGAGCATTTTTTTAATTTCCTACCACCTTGGTTGAGAGGCCATTCCATCAATCCAACCCCTTTTCCACAAAGAAGTACTTCCTCACACTTCTGATCCTCCCGCCCTGCAGCGTCAGAGAATAACCTCTTGTTCTAGCTCTTCTCCTTCTCTCAGATACGCTTCCCTCCGGCACTTTGTGGAAACCCTTTAGTGTATGTACCTGAAAGTTTGAATCCTATACCCCCTCTCATGTCTCTCCTCCACACTGCACATATGAAGGCCCTTTAATCTTTCCTGATAAGTCTCATGCACCATTTAAGTAGCCCGTCTTTGCACAATCTCTCATTTATTTACGTTCTTCTGGAGATATTGTCTCCCCCATTGGGCAGAGCTCTCTGTGAGGTCCCACCAATGGTCTATAACGTAGCATCACCAACCCGTCTTTCTGCTGCCAATACCTCTCCCTATACAACCCAACACCCTGCCGGCTTTCAACATAGCTGTGCTACATTGCTCTCCTACTTTGAAGTCACCTGAAATACTGACTCCCAGGCCCCTTTCCTCTATAGTAGCTGACATTATAGTGGCATCAGCCCTCTATTCTGCCTTTGGATTTTTGTGACCCAAGCACATTTTTTACTTTATAGTAGCAGTTAGTGTAGGAATTATAGGGATAGCAGAATGCAGATCAGCGTCGGTTACTGCCACAATTCCCATTTCTCTTTGCTGATCTGCGGTGCTGTGAACCTCTATACCAGGGATGACCAACTCCAGTCCTCAAGGGTCACTACCATGTCAGGTTTTTAGGCTATCCCAAATTCAGCACAGGTCTTCGGCTGAACCTCTCATTGAGCCACCTGTGCTGAAGCAGAGACCGATTGAGCCACCTGTGCTGAAGCAGCGATATCCTGAAAATCTGACCCGTTGGTGGCCTTGGGAACTGGAGTTGGCCACCCCTGCTCTATGCCAAATAGGTATAGGACGCTCGAACAACAAGTGACCAAGATTGACATAAGACACCACTCTTCGCCTTTATTTTAATGTCTTTATGCCCTCATCCCATTGGTATTATTATATTCCCTGTATTGTAATGTTTGAAAACACTGTAAGGCACTGCGTATCTGGTTGGCGCCACAATAATACACCTGCATATACATACTTTTTTTCTTTCGTTCTTAATATTCATACGTATCCCTCTTGATGTTGATTGTGTGTCACCGTCATACAAAGCCAGGACATAAAGATTCCTGGTTAGACGCATAAAGCCGCAGCTGCCTATAAAACCCCTGAACATCTCTACAACTCGAGCTCTGCTTAATACCACTCATCCACTACTATTTACATAATTTATATAGCTGTTCCAAATGCACAGGTCTGCGACAGCTGGGAGTACTACAGCGCCCGTTGGGGGAGAAGAAAATATGCTTTTAGATAGAAATGTGCCAGACTACCTAAAACAAACTCTGTTAGCTCGGGGACACTGGCTCTTAAAGGTAATTTGTTACCCTTTGATCGAAAAAATGGTACGCTGCTCTTTTTTTAAATTTATTTAGAGACTGTCACACTGCCGGTTTTAACAGGATATGCTGAGCCCTAATGGGAAAAGTCAATGCTTTAAAAACATTTACTGCAGTTATATATTTGGATGTGGGTGGGTGGTGGTGTGGGGGGGGGGGGGGGGGGGTGGGGGGATATTGTACATCTACCTATCAATCTATCTTCAATATACATCCATCTACTTAACTAGCTGTAACTATTATCGATCTATCTTTGTAATAGATGGATACTGATTATATACATGTATAGTATGTGTGTTCATAGTCCGGTGTGTATGTTTATATACAGTAGCTCTATCGGATGGATGGATAGATATATAAGTAGATAGATAGATATAGATATATAAGAAGATAGATAGGTAGATAATTTGATAGATAGATAGATCTTAATTTAATTATGTGGGTGAGATTTAGATAGATAGATAAATAGATAGATAGACGTGTAGATAGATAAATAGATCTTAATTTAATTATGTGTGTGAGATTTCGACTTAATGAGCAAGGCTTACTCCAAATGATTGGAATGATCTTTCAATGAGTGAGACTCACTATCAACAAGTGGGACTCATTTTCCGTAACACATACTAAATCCAAATGAGTGAGACTGCCATCTAATGAGTGAGACTGCCATCTAATGAGTGAGACTGCCATCTAATGAGTGAGACTGCCATCTAATGAGTGAGACTGCCATCTAATGAGTGAGACTGCCATTTAAATTGTGAGACTGCCTTCCAATGAGTGAGACTACTTTCCAATGAGTGATCCTGCTATCCAATGAGTGATCCTGCTATCCAATGAGCGAGACTGCTATCTAAATAGTGAGTGACGGTCTTTCCAAGTAAGCAGGACATGCTTAACGAGACTTCCCCTCACTGCAGAAGGCACATGCAACATATTGCAGGCTTGTATAAAAGTACAGTACGTTGGAGACACCTCCTTATAGCGAGGGAGAGCTGCGAGATACAGCTTCACCACCCTACAGACCTGCCAAGCGCACCAAAGTGGCGCGTGTTCCACGTTGGAGATAATACAGGCTGATAACAGGTGGGATGCGTCCCGTGCGTTCCCGTTGCACACTATAATTAAACTGATTATAATAATTAGCGCTGACTCTAATTTCCATCTACTTTTATCATCCTGCTTTTTAGAAGCATCTGAATATTCCGCTGTTTTTCTACCTCTTTTAATTGGGTTTTAAAAGAGGGGGTTTTCTAGGCAAGAAAAATCCTGCTTTACCCAAAAGGAGCATTTATCAATTCTGACTTCAATCTGATGTGTCCATTAAACACAGCTGCTTAATTGGAGAACAGAAAATGTGGGACTACTTAGAACCTTTCACCTTTTACTGTAACGTCAGACGCGATGCAATTTGCATGCCATTAAATATTTAGAAATGGGTTAACCCCTTCATTGCCAGTGGGCGCCTGGCGGCAAAGGGCTTAACTCCTTACTGGCCGACATCTGAAAGCCAGCAGGGAGATAGATATATTAGGGGGGGGGGGGGGAATGAATTGACTACTGAAGGTTGAGGGAAATTTTGTTAGAGTAAAAATAAATATATATATATATATATACTGTATATATAAATGTACTTTACATTGAAAAATTACCTTCCAGATAAATAGAGTATTGCGGGTAATACTCAGTAATTACATATTCATTTTCAGGGATCCTTAGAGCTTTTTCTATAGAGAAATTGTTGGTGTTTATTTTTGCATCACCTAATTTAAAAGCCTGGATGTTGAGGAAGAAATGTACTATTCATAGAATTTAACAAGTACGATTAGGTGACGATAGATTCATAAAAATGTAAAGATTGCAAGAAGCTGGTCGTGGGAGTCGATCCTGGATCCTTCTCGAAAGTTTGTGAGTTCGATTCCAGCCTCAGCCAGTTACTCACTCTGGCCAAGATTCGCTAGAGGGAGGTGACTTGAATGTGAGTTGAGGATATGGTAAAGCTTAGCAACCCTTAGTGTACCTGGGCCTCTGTGGGAAGATATCAACAATACCATCCTCTGCTCTCCTTTGACGGTTGCCATGTAGAGCATCAGCAAAGCACTCTTCCCATTCAATCACAGAGGTGGCAGGAATATAGTTACCTATAAACTGCACTTGTGATGCACTTTAAAATTAAAAAGAACTATAATTAAAAACATGATATCATTAAAGTAGCAGTTCCCCGCACTCTTTTTTTTTTTATCCGTTATGTTTTTGACAGCAATGGGAACTGTGCAGAGGCCGATGATTTTCAGCTCCGGCGACCACTCCGTTACTTACCAGTGAAGTTGCCAGGCTTGAAATCCCCCTCCAGGGGAAACAAAATGGCTGCCTAATGTCAAACCAATAGGAAGCCACAATGTCATTGGTCGCGGCTTCCATATGGATGGCCGTTTACATCACCCTGGTAAAAACGACCGGGAACTTTTACTGGCGGGTATCTCAGGATGATTCACTTGACGGAGCAATCACGTGATCACGGCCTCTCCGGCCACTCGAAGGGTTAATGAGGCTGTGAGAATGGACTCTAGTTGAAACTTTTCAACTGGTGGCCCACGTGTCCAATGTGGGACACCGTAGAGCCCTTAAGTGGCTGTTGGACTGTCTGCTCCTGCTAATTGCAGTGCAATTTTTCTTACACGGAAACGCACTTGTAAGTTGGGGTAATGTAAATATCTGTGGTACAGATGTTATACATGCTGGCAAAACGTTGACGTATATAGTCATATTTTAAGGCTTTAAGAGTGCAATCCATGCAATATCCTACGTGTGTGTTTAAAAAAACAATCAGTTCTGTAGAATACTTATTACATTTTTATTTTTTTAAATTAATTCTTTAATGCCATTTTTATAGCAGCAGTTCAAGCTGCCGTTTTATTTTATGTTATTTACCCCCCCCCCCCCCCTTATATATGTGCAGCAATACAATCCACACAATGATAAGTAATTAGCTAAGTTGCCGATCAATCCGTTCTCCTGTGATCGATCGGTGAAGATTCGGCTCGGGGGTTCACTAAATGGCTGTCAGTGCAGCAGAAGAGGACCAAAGATGCAAAGTTCTGTGGGGAAGATCATGTGACCAGGCAGTTACTAGATACAATTGGTGCACTGCTAGAGAGAGGGCAGGGCTCAAAAAGGGGTGTGCCAGAGCCTGTTTCAGAAGAGGAAGGGGGTGTGACTTTGTAAATGGATGCCATAGAAACAAAAAATGCTTGTTACATTATAATACATTAAAATATTATTCATTTTTTTTTTAAAGCTACAAGTATTTTCTCATGGTACAGAACATTTCTTGGTCTGCAGATTTAATGAGGTTTTAATATACTGAGCAACCTTTGATTTCTATAGCAGGCTTTAGCCCACCTCCCCAGCAGTGCAAGAGCTTTGCAACACTTTCCTATTTGTGATCATTTGTCGCCAATATTCCCAGCAGTTTGAGCTGCAAACTGTAACAATAGACAATGTTACCTTCGTAATACATACTTTTGTAACCGCTGAGTTACACTGATTGAAAGGCAGTCATTTAGTGAACCCTGGGAAGAAGGTTTTTTGCTGAGCGATTGCAGGAGACCGAACGATCAGCACCTTAGGGAATTCGTTTTCAAGAAAGGTAATCAAAGGCTGCATATATTAAACAAAAGAAGAAGCTTTATTTATTTTTTTAAGTGCCGTGCGGATTGCCTCTTTAAAAGGTATCCAAAATTATATTACAATACTTTTATGGGCCTCCTGCGCCCAGTTTAAATGGATCTGGCCCCTTTGGAAAACAAATTGAAGAGGCCTCTGCAGCCAAACATTGGCTGGGATTTGGTCTTTGTATTCAAATATTACCCAGCAAGTCTGCAGTACTTTAAAAAAAAAAGTAGTGGTGCTGTGTTCAATTTAAGAAACATCAAGGCAGAAGTGGTGAAATTATTGGGCAAAAAAAGATCCATATCTGTATTAAATCCCATTAAAAGCAATTTCATACAATTTGATACTGTCCGTCAGAAGCAATTTATATTTCCTATAATGACTTCATTTTTTTCCCCTAACCTCAAAAATGTATACCCCCCCCCCCCACAAATCAGAAATGGAGAGAGAGTTTCTAAACGCAAACAAACAGAAGTGTGTAAGTAAAAGAAAAAACAGTGGTGCTTTACTACATTAAAAAATCTCTAATATATTACCCTCCCCCCCACTCTCCTGCTTTCTAAAGTCCCGTATACCGACTGACTAAGGTGGCTATTTGTGAATAAAATATATATATATATATATATATATATATATATATATATATATATACACACCCAGGCTCTTAAAATGCCGGTGAAATTCCGATTAGTGTTTCCTATCTCGTGCGTCTGAATCCCGGGGTTTCTGCAGCAGGTGAAGGCGAATGTAATTTCAGCTTGATTAGGACGATAGGATGTCTCTATGAGAAGCCTCTTCATCTGGCTGGGTGTATATGGATAATTTGCTATAATGTTCCAGGTGTTTGAGGAGCTGACGGGGCATGTCGGATAAGCTTCTGTGGAGACGAGCATTCTGGGAAAAGCCAAAGTGGCAGCTGTGAAGAGAGACCCGGAACGAAACTCACCGACGTGTTATGCCAAGAAAAACGAACCTCCCCCCCGCCCCCCCGTCCAACATGAGGTTGTAGCGCCCAGGTTCACCAAAGGAGTTGGGTTACCGTCCGATACGTATTGTTTTCAACTCTACGGCCCTGTTTCAAACATCTTATAAAAATCGCTCTCCAGACCTCAGAGTAAACAGAGGATGCATTCAAACGAATGGGGTTGAAATCTTCTCCGGCGTGGGGAAGTATAATTAACAGGGCCCTGCGTCTTCAATTGCTGTCAGAGGGTTTGGCAAGGCATTGCTGGCTTTCCTGGCAGTGACAGGGTTAATAGAATTAGGTGACTGGTGCATTTGTAACTATATTTTGTAAATGTTTGCAAACATTGGGACCAGTGAGAATATTACTGCCCTCATCTCTGCCCTGCCCATCTCCTTCTAGTTGGCTATTTGACATGCAGTGGGTGTGCATAAATCTGAGTGGGGGCAGTGGGGGGGGGGGGGAAGTTGCAAACAAGATTTAAAGGGGCTTATTGTGTAAAGGGTGATCAGTGCAGAAGACTATTAAAGTCAATGGGGCTTTCATGCAATAGCACGTTATCACACCTAAGGCCCGGGCCATAGAGGGGTGAGGAGTTCCGAGCCGCGCTGACGCTGAGGCTCGCCTGCTGAAATCTGCGCGATTTCATGCCCATACAGGCGAGCAAGCGGGCGCGATCGGAGACGGGGGGAGATGGTTGGAGGCGGGGCAGTGACGTCGCTGGGCCAATCACCCGCGACGCACTGACGTCGACGTCACGGCGCCGACGTCACGACGCCGTGACGTTGACACTGCTGTGCTGTGATTGGAGGTTTTCAGCCGACAGCGCTGAAAAACAGCTTGGCGCTCAGCTGAAAACTCCAACTCGTCAGCACGCTTGCGGACGCTCGCGTGAGCCGCCTCTCAAGGCATCCTCATTGAGGATGCAGGGGCTCAGCGCTGAGCGTCCGCACGCCTCAGCACGGCCTGTCCTTTTATGGACGTGATTGTACTCTTTGACAAAGGGCTGCATAGCCTGAAACGCGTCAGGGTTTGTCTTGTCTCCCCTTTGTGTAAAACCATGTTTCAATAAACATATTTTTAACCCCTCAACTGCTGGTGCTGGCCCCATTCCTCAGCTGTGCTCCGCTGCAAATCCTTGGATTTTAAGCTTTCTTCTACTTACTCTGCGTGATGCACGCATTATGGAGTGAACAACATATTCAGTGAGTATTGCAATTCCCTACACATGGATTCAAGAGGGACCTATAGACCACTACAGTGCAGCAGGTAAGAGTTTTTTCTGTCTTGTGAGGTGCCAAACAGGCATTAAACAGTCCCTCACCATAAGACAATCATTGACTATACACTCCTGCTAAAGCACTGGGTCCAATACTACCACTATTGTAATAGTTATCTCCATACCTTGTTTAACAATATACATCAACATTGTTGTATCTCATTCGTTGGAGCGCCGCCTTTTGGGATTTATCCCATTTTTCTACTTTTATGGACTCGGCCTTACAGAATAAGCCCCACAGTCAGTCTCCCCACTCGCAGACTTCGTGGGGAGGAACATTGCCAGAGTTTCTAATGAATGTATGTATATCTTTATTTATACAGCGCTTCACAGCAGTGATACACGGGACATCATAATATAACACATAATGGGAATAAGTGCTTGGGACATACAAGTAACATTAGGAAAAGGAGTCCCTGTCCCGAAGAGCTTGCAATCTAATTGGTAAGTAGGAAGAACGTACAGAGACGGAGGGTGTTCTGGTACGTAAATAAAACAAAAGTCTAAAAAATAGATGTAAATGTCGATTTCAATTAAAAAAACCAATACAAATTCTGATAACCTGATTTAAGCAGTATTATTCCCTTCGTTTTAACCTATATATCCGATCATTAATATCATTTAAATCCTGTATGGATTTAATTGGACAAAAATTTTTTTAATTTGGCTTTAAAACGTCTATTTTATTTACATTTTCTCCAAATTGCCAGTCCCACTTTCATTTGAAGAAGATTGGCTTACTTTACAAACACACAAATATAATAAAAGAATATATATTTCCAGTTTTTTATGGGACACACACTGTTTAACTAAATTCTAGAAGGAGCTCTACAAAGACATTCCGCAAATAACGTCTAGAACGGGAGTGGCCAATGCCAGTCCTCAGGGCCACCAACAGGTCAGGCTTTAAGGATATCCCTGCTACAGCACAGGTGGCTCAATCAGTAGCTTAGTCGAAGACTGCGCCACTGATTGAGTCACCTGGGCTGAAGCAGAGATATCCTTAAAGCCTGATCTGTTGGTGGCTCTTGAGGAATGGCGATGCCCACTCCTGGTCTGGAATAATGCCCATACCAGTACTTTCTAAAGTCACCTTGGCCGCGACCCTTCAGGGCCTAGTTTGTTTGTCTTAAAAGTACAATATATTGGCTTGATTGAGGGGGGGGGGAAATCACTGATGGCTCATTAAAAGTGTCATATGTGTTGTTTAGAAGGCTATAAACAATTGCCAGATACTAGGCTGTCAGCCTCAAAGAAAACTAAACAGAGACGTGATAATCAGGTCACTGCTTAGTTGGAGGACTTTATTAAAAATGAGAATATTAAAAATGAGAATATCATGTGACATAATCTATTCTGTATAATAACAGGTACATACTGTATGTGACATTGTGGCAATAAGACAAATCAAATCATACCACACGGGTAAGAGGTGCCAAGGGCAGATAACTGTTTCTCCTGTGAAAATAGACGTTAGGCTGTCAAATTTTATACGTAGTCTAAGTATTGGGGAAATTAAGTTATGAGTGTTTATATATTGAATCAAGATTTTAAATGTCTTTTTAGACAGGGTGTTTTCTAAGTTGTAAAACCGTCAACCAAGCACCTGATTTATGACAGGTGTGGGCTTATACTATATGATTTTCAATGGGAGAAGAGTTGTGTTTGGGATCAAACATGTGAATTTTCATATTTCTAAGTCAGGGATCTCTCTGGGGGAAAACCCTGACATATGGTAACATGCTGTATTGGGATTTCTGATTTTATGTTTTATGCTATTACAGCTGCGGCCGCCTTTATCCTAAAGCGGCCGTAGCGGCGCAACTCTGATAACCGCGGGCAGATGCAGTATATTTTTTTTTTTTCGGAATATGTTCCGGTATTTTAGCGCTCGTAATATTAGCATATTCTTAGCACTGTCTGCAATACTGCAATACCGTCTAAAAACTCATGTGGGCGTTCGCGAGCTGTTGTCTTCAAAGTCTAATACTGTAGCAGTTCAACCTACAGTACGTCAGTTCACAGTCTGCGTATACGCGAAGAATTGCAACCAATTAAATCCGAACCATTATCAATAAACACATCAATAAACACATCAACCGCGGGTGACGTCGGCATGAATGCGGCATGAATGCGGCATGAACGCGGTGAAGTGCGTGGCATTCGGAAAAAATCCCCGAAAAAATTCGGAGATGTCGGAGAATAAAAGGGGCCACGGCTGTATTTTAAGAAACTGTTTTGCATTTATTGTAATTGTATGTTCTTTAAATAATCTTTTTCTGTAATCTAAAGCACTATATGTGTATGTGTATGTGTGTGTATATATATATATATACACATACACATACACATATATATATCTTCTACTATATATTTCTCAAAGTGTCCTATGTGTCGTTGCCTGTCTGTCTGTATGTGTCTCCCTGTGTCCCTCCCTGTGTCCCTAGCGGCAATCAGATTGGACCTTGGGCCAGGCCAATGAGATTGCTCCCTTGGCCCACCCGCCCCCGCACACCTCTCATTGGCCTGAGGCGGAGTGACGACACACACACACACACACACACAGGCGCTCATCGGGACCCGCGCGCACCTCCTCTCCCCGCGTCTCCCACTTTCTCGTGCTTTTTCCTCCCCTCCTCCTCCCCCCCCGGCGCCGCTACAGTCAGCGGGGAAGCGGAGCGAGCGCCCGGGACACAGCAGGGGACTCTCACCTCCCCACGGCTCTCACCACCCATAGGTCACTCCCTCACCCGGCGCTGACCCCCCCAGCCCCCCCCCCCCGCTCACACCCCCCCCCCCCGCTCACCCGCTCACCCCCCCCCGCTCACCCCCCCCCCCCACACACAGAGCACGCGGCTCTCCCCTCACACAGGCCGCTCCTCCGGCTGTCTCCGCCTCTCCTCTGGCTGTCTCCGCCTCTCTCCGCGGGAGGCGCAGCACCTCCTCACCGGAGCGTCTCAGCCTCTCCGCGGAGGAGCCCGAGGTGGAGGAGGAGGGCGGCCGGTACCCATAGGAAGAGGAGCACGGCCGTGTGCAAGGTGAGTAAACGCAGGGGAATGGGTTATTTAACGCATCCCTGACTAACCCTGCCCTTTGCCCCCCCTGCCCTTTGCCCCCCCCAGCCCTCCCTCCCCCTGCACTTTGCCCCCCCTGCACTTTGCCCCCCCTGCCCTCCCTCCCAATGCCCTTTGCCCCCTGCCCTCCCTCCCAATGCCCTTTGCCCCCACTGCCCTCCCTCCTAATGCCCTTTGCCCCCCATGCCCTCCCTCCCCCTGCCCTTTGCCCCCCCTGCCCTCCCTCCTAATGCCCTTTACCCCCCCTGCCCTCCCCACCTGCCCTCCCTCCCCTGCCCTTTGCCCCCTGCCCTCCCTCCCAATGCCCTTTGCCCCCCCTGCCCTCCCTCCTAATTCCCTTTGCCCCCCTGCCCTCCCTCCTAATGCCATTTGCCCCCCCTGCCCTCCCTCCTAATGCTCTTTGCCCCCCCTGCCCTCCCTCCTAATGCCCTTTGCCCCCCTGCCCTTTGCCCCACTGCCCTTTGGCCCTCTGCCCTTTGCCACCCTACCCTTTGCCCCCCTGCCTTTTGGCCTCTTGCCCCCCTCCCTTCCTGCCCTCTTGCCCCCCTCCCTGCCCTTTTGCCCCCCTCCCTCCCTGCCCTCTTGCCCCCCCTGCCCTTTGCCCCCCTCCCTCCCTGCCCTCTTGCCTCCCCTGCCCTCTTGCCCCCCTCCCTCCCTCCCTGCCCCCCTCCCTCCCTGCCCTCTTGCCCCCTGCCCTCTTGCCCCCCTGCCTTCCCTGTCCTCTTGCCCCCCTGCCTTCCCTGCCCTCTTGCCCCTCCCTGCCCTTAGCCCCCCCGCCCATCCCTGCCCTTTGGCCCCCCGCCCCTCCCTGCCCTTTGGCCCCCCCGCCCCTCCCTGCCCTTTGGCCCCCCCGCCCCTCCCTGCCCTTTGGCCGCCCCACCCCTCCCTGCCCTTTGGCCCCCCCGCCCCTCCCTGCCCTTTGCCCCCCCCGCCCCTCCCTGCCCTTTGGCCCCCCCCGCCCCTCCCTGCCCTTTGGCCCCCCCCGCCCCTCCCTGCCCTTTGC
The DNA here is from genome assembly GCF_040206685.1 of Ascaphus truei. Taxonomy (NCBI): domain Eukaryota; kingdom Metazoa; phylum Chordata; class Amphibia; order Anura; family Ascaphidae; genus Ascaphus; species Ascaphus truei. Next base: position 19,246,556 of record NC_134495.1, read on the forward strand.
CCCCCCCGCCCCTCCCTGCCCTTTGGCCCCTCCTGCCCTTTGGCCCCCCCGCCCCTCCCTGCCCTTTGGCCCCTCCTGCCCTTTGGCCCCCCCGCCCCTCCCTGCCCTTTGGCCCCCCGCCCCTCCTTTCCCTTTGGCACCGCCGCCCCTCCCTGCCCTTTGGCATCCCCGCCCCTCCCTGCCCTTTGGCACCCCCGCCCCTCCCTGCCTTTTGGCACCCCCGCCCCTCCCTCCCCTTTGCCCCCCTGCCCTCCCCGCCCTTCCACGCCCCTTGGCCCCCCCGCCCTTCCACTCCATGCCCCCTGCCCTTCCACGCCCGGGCAACGCCGGGTATATCAGCTAGTATATATATATATATATATAACAATTCTTTAATAACAATTCTTTAATAAATAATGCTTTGCGGCTCTGAATGAACTGGTGCACACTTTGTAGAGCGGTTACATTTTCAGACACATTTTGTGACATCAGGTTCCTGTGTTAAGTGCATAGTTTTTTTCTATAGTAAACAGGGACCTGAGACCCTGGCAGATATATATTGACATATTTTGCATGTTTTTTTGGGTGGTTGCAGTGGATAGATATTTATGGATAGATAGGGTTTAATATTAACTTATTGAAAGTACCTTGCGCAGGAGAAAGGTGAGTGGCAAGAGTAGCCATGTGCATTAACCCTGATTGCATACCCAAGTCACGTGCTCACCAGTGTCCTGTTTGTGACAGGTGGTATATGGGGACGGATTGAGGGGAGATATTGTTAATTTGAGGGACCTTTGCGAAAATGAAAAGTCGGCCAGCGTGAGAGCTGTATATTCACCTTTGTCCCATATGCAGGTCACGCACTCACAGGTGTGCCGTACGCGACAGTAGGATAACTAGATTCTAATCCCAATTAAATCCACGATAAAAGGCTCCCGTCCCTGTGGCCATAATAACCCATATCCTTTGATTTCCATCAAGGTAGTAACACCTCCCGCGAGATCTGTTGGTTCCACTATGAGAAGTGTCGTCCCCGAATCCCGTTTCCAGTAATCTTCAGCAAATCATAAATAAATCATGGCAAAATGGAGCACCTCGAGTGTAAGCTCTTCGGGCCAGGGACTTTTCCTATTATTTCCTTTTATGTTTGCAGTCCTGATTCTCAATAGGTCTCCTAATATTTCGTTTTCTGCCTATCGCTTGTGTGAAGCGCTAAATAAAAGGATGGCGCTGTACAAATAAAGATATATATAGTGGAAAAAAAAGGGGTGATAGTGCGCAGCTAATTACTGGTGAACAACAAATATCAAGTGAACAGTGCACCGTGATTAACAAACAATATTGTGGACCTTAGATGTGGATCTTGCACTAATCGTGGGTCTGCAGCCTTTCTTGGGGGTGGCTCGACACCCCAGACACTAGACAGAAAACAAAAGAACAAGGCGCACAACGCACATAGTGTATTAAAGTGTAAAATGTGACTTTATGGTTAAAAATAAATAATTCTGCGTACATCAATTAGGAAATAAACAAGCAGTTGGTATATTGGTTTACCACACCAGGAGAAGACACTGTGCGACACCCTCAGATGGATCGCAGCATGCACTGGGTCTGCAGTCGTCTCATCAGTCTCTTCCAGCGTCCTCTGTTAGGGGATGGTAGATGGATGGGTCCTTTGTAGAGAGAGCCCCACAGCATACAGCTCACAGGTAGGTAAAGAAGCCGTAGGATTCAGCATCCATGGAACACTGCAGCATTTGCCGCCACTCCTCGTTGGGCGCTCAGCGGTGACGTCACTAGTCGCACCTCAGCTTCCGCAATGCTTCTCATGGAACGCACGGCGTGCGTGTCAGTCCAGAGTTGTAAGGCAGCGGGGAGAGATGTTTCGCCAGGCAAATGACTAATAAACAGTGTCCAAACAGTGTCCAGATTCACAAAGGATGAGGGGAGAAGAGCATAGACACCTCTAATCCTTAGGAATCTGGACACTGTTTGGACACTGTTTATTAGTCATTTGCCTGGCGAAACATCTCTCCCCGCTGCCTTACAACTCTGGACTGACACGCACGCCGTGCGTTCCATGAGAAGCATTGCGGAAGCTGAGGTGCGACTAGTGACGTCACCGCTGAGCGCCCAACGAGGAGTGGCGGCAAATGCTGCAGTGTTCCATGGATGCTGAATCCTACGGCTTCTTTACCTACCTGTGAGCTGTATGCTGTGGGGCTCTCTCTACAAAGGACCCATCCATCTACCATCCCCTAACAGAGGACGCTGGAAGAGACTGATGAGACGACTGCAGACCCAGTGCATGCTGCGATCCATCTGAGGGTGTCGCACAGTGTCTTCTCCTGGTGTGGTAAACCTATATACCAACTGCTTGTTTATTTCCTAATTGATGTACGCAGAATTATTTATTTTTAACCATAAAGTCACATTTTACACTTTAATACACTATGTGCGTTGTGCGCCTTGTTCTTTTGTTTTCTGTAAAGATATATATAGTCTGATGTTTGTGAGTGAGACAAAGGGAAGTACAAAGTCTTGGGGTCATCCCTTAAGGTTGGAGGAAATGAGATTTCACCAGCAACAAAGGAAAGGGTTCTTTACAGTAAGGGCAGTTACAGTGTGAGATTCATTACCCATAGAGACTGTGATGGCAGATGCAATAGATTTGTTCAAAAAAAGGTTGGACATCTTTTTAGAAAGAGAAGGTATATAGGGAAAAACCAAATAAGTAAACATGGGAAGGATGTTGATCCAGGGAGTAATCCGATTGCCAATATTTAGAGTCAGGAAGGAATTTATTTTTCTCCTTATGAGATATCATTGGATGATATGTCACTGGGGATTTTTGTTTGCCTTCCTCTGGATCAATATACTGTAAGTATGGATATAGGATAAAGTATCTGTCGTCTAAATTTAGCATGCAGTAGGTTGAACTTGATGGACGCATGTCTTTTTTTCACACTCATCACCTTTGTCTTTTTACATTTTTATATTAAAAAAAGACTTGATATGCAATTTCCTTCATACTGTATGACAGGCCTGCCCAACTCGTAAAGTGAGAAGGGCCGAACTGCTCCAAGGAAAAAAAATTGGGCCGCACGGGTTAAATCATTATCATCATCATCTCTCCTCCAGCACCTCTCATCATCATCATCCTCATATCTCCCCCGGAACCCCTCACTATCAACCTTTACGATACTCCACATCTATCTCTCATACCCCCATCTCTCCCCCTCACCCACACAATACCCCCCTCCACATCAAACACACAATACCCCCTCCACATCCCCCCAGCCCATTCCATGTCAGCAGCCACCCCCCCAAGTCAGCATCCCATGTCAGCACCCCCCCCCCCCCCCACACACACAAGTCAGCATCCCCCCATGTCTCTCTTCCCTCAATATGACACTTTCTCCCCCTCCCCTAAATGACACTCTCTCCCCCTCCCCTCAATATGGCTCTCTCCCCCTCCCCTCAATATGACTCTCCCCCTCCCCTCAATATGACACACTCTCCCCCTCCCCTCAATATGACACTCTCTCTCCCTCCCCTCAATATGACACTCTCCCTCCCCTCAATATGACACTCTCCCCCTCCCCTCAATATGACACTCTCCCTCCCCTCAATATGACACTATCCCCATCCCCTCAATATGACACTCTCTCCCCCTCCTCTCAATATGACACTCTTTCCCCCTCCCCTCAATATGACACTCTCTCCCCCCCCTGCAACTCACATCACATCCTCCCCCTGCAACTCACATCACTCTCCCCCCTGCACCTCACATCACTTCCCCCCCTGCACCTCACATGTCAGCAGCCCCCCCCCTCACATGTCAGCAGCCCACCCCCCTCACATGCCACCAGCCCACCCACCATCACGTCAGCAGCCCACCCCCCCACCTCTGCACCAGCCCGTTTTTCACACCCACACACACACCCCCACCCCCCTCCCTCTTAGATCAGCATATCCTCTCCTCCCCGCTACTAAGCCCCGCCCCCGGCATGCTCTGACCTCCAACCCGCCCCCCGGCATCCTGCTATTGAAAAAAATAGTCACGGCTGCCGCATCCTCCTCCATGCTGCTGCTGCCCCCGCGCACCGCAAAACCCGGGGGGAGGATGAATCGCCACCATTTTTTTAAACTTTTTTTATTTTATTTATTTAATTAACTGTCGCCCGGCTGGAGTCATCGCGGGCCGCACAGAGAGGCCAGGCGGGTGGGCTGCATGTTGTGCAGGCCTGCTCTATGAGGTATATCCAGCGAAGAAATACCAGCGCGGAGTTTATATCGAGTTGGATATATGTATGTATGTATGTATGTGTGTATGTATGTATGTATGTATGTATGTGTGTATATATGTGCTCAGTCTCTCATACTTTTTCAGGGTGCTGGGTGGGTGCAGGCTGGGCGTGGATATGCAGATAGAATAAGGATGGGAGCCAGGAACTTTTATAGTACAATCAAGAGCTTTATTCAACATCCGTTCATAATGCTCGCCATAGAACAGACAGACAGAACTTTACACACTAACTGGTGTCAAACAATATGGTTACTCGGTGCTTCTTCCCCTGGTAGGTCTCACTCCTACACTGGGTAGGTACTGAGGCTGGTTTCCCTTAGTATTGGTTAGATTGACAATCTCCTGCATAGCTTCAATAATGCCCTCTCTGAGGTGGACCCTTGTTGGGGGGGGGGACACACACTGTTCTGTGGGATCACTATTCCGTTTCGGCGCACGGCATTCTTAGTCTACACTTGTCGGATGTGGAGTTTTTTTAGGACCTTCCGGTCGGGCCGATCCGATTTATGCTCCGGAGCTTCTACTCTGAGAACTCCCTGCTGAGCACACGCTCACTCCTTTTCTGGCCAGAGAACAATCTTGGTCCATTACTATGGACTCTAACTATATAGGGCACGTTCCTTAACTGAAAACAATAAATGGTGACAGGACATCCTTAATACACATAACTATACACACAAACCTATTTACAGGACTCACTGTGTGGCTTCACTCTGAACTCTGAGGAACCTGTTTCTAGAACATTGGATGGAGCTATATATACCCTCTATACTCCCTATGGTGACATCACTGGTCACAAGACATACAAAGGAGTGACATCCCTTCTGCATCACATGATGAGGAGGAGAATAACCTGAGTGATCCCATTAAGGCTGTTAACCCCTTATACTGACTAGCAGTCCCCACAGGGTGGTTACAGTGAAATAAGCATGGTTCATTCCCCAAAACTCAGACAAGCAAAGAAAGGCATGCGGATTACTCCTGAAGTGTTTGAAGTGTCTGCCGTATCGCCCCTTCCCCTCTTCCATGCTGCATGTTTTGAAAACTGGAAGGCAGAACCTGGGTAAATTTGTGGTCCTTTATCAAAGTTTCCCGGCTGCAAACTTGGGGCATAAGTCGTGCCCAAAAAAAAATAACGCACCATGTTTACCCAAAAAGAGAACCCCACTGCTTTCGATGGCAACGCTTTTCCCTAATACATTTGGTGCAATATGTTTGGCCCGAGGCGAAAGACTTTGATAAATGACCGTAATTGATGCTAAGACATAAAAGGGGGGGCGGGAAAGTGACAGGTTTTGCGTCAAAATGTGTCACCGTTTTAGCTTTTTAACCTAAACATGCACCTTTAACTCGTCATGGGGTCTGGCACTGCAGGACGCAATCTGCCTTTGAGTTAACGGCAGAGGAAAATGGCCGCCGCCGTCACGTGATCACCATTGGAAGCATCTGCGTGACCGCACTGTGCCGGAAGGGCTGTGGTACTCTGGTACTGAGATCTCTCCAGCACGCAAAGTGTTAAAACATGAAATGTTTTTATTTTTCAAATTTTTTTTTTACATCTTTGAAGCCTGGGGGGAGGGGCACTTCTCCGGCGCTATTTTCAGCGCCAGGACCCCTAGTTACAACTTTTAATATCGTTTAGACATCAAACGTCACAATTTTTATTTATTTTTTTACTTGTTTATAAGGTTCATTGTAGGTTTTGATACCTTTTTAGGATACCAACATTACAGTTCTTTCAAGACCTTATAGGTTTCTTCTTCAAGAAGCGACCTAAGGCTGAGTCCAAGGTCAGCGCTTATCCGCTGACCCGCACTGGGGCTTGTCAATGAGCCCCTGCAGCCGTAATGAGAGCAGCTTTAGCAGGGGCTCGCGCACGCTTCCGCAGGCGTGCGGAGGCATAGCCGACAATATTTTTTTCGTTTAAGCGCTCACGGGAGCGCAGGGCCGGTCACGTCATTGGGCGAACCGGCTCCTTGACGTCACTGGCTCGCCCCCCCCCCCCCCGACACGCCCCCGGACGGCGTGCAGACTAAGGCCAGGGAAAGCAACTGCTTTCCCTCAGCCTCCGCGCGCCTCCGCACGGCTGAATTCTCTATGGACTCAGGTTAGAAAAGCTCAGCTTACTACAATGTTGGTACACAGAAAGGTTTTAGAGCCTGCCACGCACTCAAGTTTCACCAACGATGGCCACCAACTTTACAAGGAGCCCCTTGTTTCTTAGCAAAGATGGCAGGCGGCTCGCTGGCGTTTCCCTGCTTCTTGTTTGATGGAGAGGGGACTTCGACGGTTGGCGTCGGTCCTGATGACAAGCGGCGCTGGTAAACTGTTATGACAGCCGCTCAGGCTAATGGCCGAACCAGTTTAGGCCCTCGGGAGATAAGCTAAGAGCAAGCCTCGGTTTGTAGCTGGGCTAAATTGCCAAGCCTGTCAGTGTTTTGTGTGCAGGATAAGTGCGTCCAGGCATTTCTAATGAGAGGTTAACTGTGTCCCTGAACTAATTATAACCCCCGTTGACGAGGTAGTTAGTAATTAGAGGATTAGGCCTAATGAGCCTTACCTGAAAAGGTTGTCATGGTGACAGCCCTGGATCAAGTCAGTCCAACTTTTTCTATTTAGAGAAAGTGGGAAGAAAATGCTTATTTTTTAATTTTTTTTTAACTCTTGTTCGAGCAGAACACCTAAGCTGCCAGAGTCGACAGAGAAAAGGCATCAAAAAAAAGGTTAACATTTTATCTTTATTCATAAAGATAATAAAAACAGCACCCAACAAACACCTCTCCTCATTCATTCAAACAAAGCAAAGAAGTCGTTCCAAAAACAATTTTAAACAATGCTTTTCTTTCAGCTTTTCCACACTTCAAACAAAAGGTATAATCATAACGATGAAAAAAAATTTAAACATCGAATTTCCGATTTTACCAGCGTAAACAGTATGTCCCCCTTACATCCCCCTCCACCCACCTCCTCCCTGCTCTCTCCACCACCCTTTCTCCTCTCCCCACCACCCTCTCTCCATCATCCTCTCTAATCTCTCGTCTCTCCTCCCTCCTCTCTCCACCACCCTGTCTCCTCCCTCCTCTCTCCATCACATTCTTTCCTCTCCCCTCCCTCCACCACCTTCTCTCCTCTCTCCTTCACCCTCTCTCCTCTCCCCATCACCCTCTCTTATCGCTCCTCCCTCTATCACTCTCTCTTCTCTCTCCATCACCCTCTCTAATCCCCTGCTCTCTCCACCACCCTCTCTCCTCTACCCATCACCCTCCCTCCTCTCTTCTCTTCTCTCTCCACCACCCTCTCTCCTCCCTCCTCTCTCCCTCGCCCTCTTTTCTCCCTCTCAGCTAAATCTTGCCTATTGTAAAATCATTCCTAAATAATGAATATCTTTTAAGACTTCAGTGCCGCACTCGTATATCTCTGTAATGTGATAATAACACAATGGTTCCAATGGAAAAAAAGAGAGATACGATTCTTTTTCTTAGAAAAGGCTGGCAGAAGGGGGGTGGGAGGGGAGGGAATGTTTGATTTAGATCTCACCAAAGCTTGGATTTCATACTACTGGATTTTAATAGGTCTGGGTGTATTGAGGTTCAGTCATAACTAACCTTCCAATGTGGTGAGGAGAGGGCAGGCTTGTACTACACAGAAGAAGCAGAAGTCGGAGAGATGAGGGGTCATGCTCAACACACATCAAAATTGCAGTATCATAAATTGTTCCAACTATCTTCTGTCCAACAGATATTACCTATCTATCAGATATTACCTATTACCTATCTATCTATCTATCTATCTATCTATCTATCTATCTATCTATCTATCTATCTATATATATATATATCTTATACCAGCGTTTCCCAAATGGTGGGTCGCGACCCGGCACCGGGCCACGACACCAAAATTGCCGGGTCGCAGCGAGGCTGGCCGGCGGTGTCTCTCCCCCCCCCCCCCCCCCGCTCAAGTTAAAAAACAATGGCGGCGATTTCCCCCGGGGTCCCGCGCGCTTGCGCAGGGCCCGCTCCCTTCCTCCCCCCCCGCTCCCAACGTGGGACGGAGGAGGAAGTACCAGATCCTCTGCGGCCCGCACGTTACATGGGGGAGGGTGGAAGTACAAGCACCTACTGCGGCGTGCTTCCCCCCGCGGCCAGCTTCCCGAGCTCACCTCCCATGGCACCCCCTCCCGAGCCCACCTCCCGTGCCCCCAAGCCCACCTCACGTCCCGGGCAGCAGGGGATATCGGGGGCAGCAGGGGAAAGCGTCCGGCGGCAAGGTAAGTCACCCCACCCAGTCACTGCCTCCCACCCAGGTGTCCCTGGCCCCCTCCCACCCACCCAAGTGTCCCTGGCCCCCTCCCACCCACCCAAGTGTCCCTGGCCCCCTCCCACCCACCCAAGTGTCCCTGGCCCCCTCCCACCCACCCAAGTGTCCCTGGCCCCCTCCCACCCACCCAAGTGTCCCTGGCCCCCTCCCACCCACCCAAGTGTCCCTACCCCCCTCCCACCCACCCAAGTGTCCCTGGCCCCCTCCCACCCACCCAAGTGTCCCTACCCCCCTCCCACCCACCCAAGTGTCCCTGGCCCCCTCCCACCCACCCAAGTGTCCCTGGCCCCCTCCCACCCACCCAAGTGTCCCTGGCCCCCTCCCACCCAAGTGTCCCTGGCCCCCACCCACCCACCCAAGTGTCCCTGGCCCCCACCCACCCACCCAAGTGTCCCTGGCCCCCACCCACCCAAGTGTCCCTGGCCCCCACCCACCCACGTGTCCCTGGCCCCCACCCACCCACCCAAGTGTCCATGGCCCCCACCCACCCAAGTGTCCCTGGCCCCCTCCCTCTCCCACCCAAGTGTCCCTGGCCCCCTCCCTCTCCCACCCAAGTGTCCCTGGCCCCCTCCCACCCACGTGTCCCTGGCCCCCCCTCCAGTCACTCACATCCGTCGTTGCCTGTAATTCACTGTTTTTGTCTGTGTGCGTATAGGGGAGAGCGAGTGTGTGTGTGTGTGTGTATCTGTGTGTGAATCAGTGTCTGTGTGTATCAGTATCAGTGCAAGTGTGTGTGTGTGTGTGTGTGTGTGTGTGTGTGTAGCAGTGTCTCTGTGTGTGTAGCAGTGTCTCTGTGTGTGTAGCAGTGTCTCTGTGTGTGTATCAGTGTGTGTGTGTAGCAGTGTCTGTGTGGCTGCGTGTGTGTCAGTGGCTGGGTGTGTGTCAGTGGCTGCGTGTGTGTATCAGTGGCTCTGTGTGTGTCAGTGGCTGCGTGTGTGTATCAGTGGCTCTGTGTGTGTCAGTGGCTGCGTGTGTCAGTGGCTGTGTGTGTGTGTATCAGTGGCTGTGTGTGTGTATCAGCGGCTGTGTGTGTCTGTGTGTATCAGTGTGTGTGTGTGTGTGTGTGTGTGTGTGTATATATCAGTGGCTGTGTGTGTGTCTGTGCAGGCCCTATAGGCCAGTATAGGTGATAAAAATTTTAGTGGGTCACGAAAAAGAAGTTAAAAAATAACCGGGTCACGGAAAAAAAGTTTGGGAAACGCTGTCTTTATACTATATTAGTGAAAGCACTGTATGCCTGTCTGCCTGCACTGTATGCCTGTCTGGATGTCCGGTGTCCCTAGGGGAAATCTCATTGGTCCCTTGGGCCGCCCGCCCCCGCACACCTCTCATTGGCCTGTGGCGGAGTGACGGGCCAAACACACAAACACACACACACACACACACTCACACTCACACACACACACACACACCACCCTCCTCAACGCACACACACACTCCACCCTCCTCAACACACACACACTCCACCCTCCTCAACACACACACACACACTCCACACTCCTTAACGGCTGCCCGGCCTTGACCCCCCCGCCCTTCCCGGCGGTTGGCCCGCAACAACAGAACCACCCCCTATCACCACTCGGGACCTCAACATCACCCTCTCTCCCGGAGCTCCCTCTCACAGACCGCTCCCCCCCCCCCCCCCCAGAGCACGCTCTCGCCGCTCTCACCTTCAGGCCTAGAGGCCGCGCCCCCAGCTCACCATCCCTGCGAGCGCTGCTCCGGCTCTCTCAGTCGGGAGCTGTACGGGCCGGCTGCCCACACCACCTCCTCACCTGAGCGTCTCAGCTCCGCCTCGCCGGGGGAAACGGAGACCGCCGAGGAACCTGAGGAGGAGCGCAGCCCGGTGCAAGGTAAGTAACCGCAGGGGAAGGGATCTTTCACCACCCCCCCCCGGCCCGGCGCTTCACCCGGCCCGGCGCTTCACCCCCCCCACCCCGGCCTGGCCCTTCACCCGGCCCTTCACCCGGCCCGGCCCTTAACCCCCCCCCCCCCGGCCAGCCCTTCACCCCCCCGGCCCTTCACCCCCCCGGCCCGGCCCTTCAACCCCCCCCGGCTAGGCCCTTCACCCCCCGGCCCTGCCCTTCCCCCCCCCCTAGCCATGCCCCCCCCGGCCATGCCCTTCACCCCCCCCCCGGCCATGCCCTTCACCCCCCCCCCGGCCATGCCCTTCACCCCCCGGCCCTGCCCTTCACCCCCTCCGGCCCTGCCTTTCACCCCCTTCGGCCCTGCTCTTCACCCCCTCCGGCCCTGCTCTTCGCCCCCTCCGGCCCTGTCCTTCGCCCCATCCCCACCCTCCCTGCCCTTCGCCCCCACCCTCCCTGCCCTTCGCCCCCACCCTCCCTGCCCTTTGCCCCCACCCTCCCTGCCCTTTGCCCCCACCCTCCCTGCCCTTCGCCCCCACCCTCCCTGCCCTTCACCCCCACCCTCCCTGCCCTTCACCCCCTTCGGCCCTGCTCTTCGCCCCCTCCGGCCCTGCTCTTTGCCCCCTCCGGCCCTGTCCTTCGCCCCATCCCCACCCTCCCTGTCCTTCGCCCCATCCCCACCCTCCCTGCCCTTCGCCCCCACCCTCCCTGCCCTTCGCCCCCACCCTCCCTGCCCTTCGCCCCCACCCTCCCTGCCCTTCGCCCCCACCCTCCCTGCCCTTCGCCCCCACCCTCCCTGCCCTTCGCCCCCACCCTCCCTGCCCTTCGCCCCCACCCTCCCTGCCCTTCGCCCCCACCCTCCCTGTCCTTCGCCCCCACCCTCCCTGTCCTTCGCCCCCTCTCTCCCTGCCCTTCGCCCCCTCTCTCCCTGCCCTTCGCCCCCACCCTCCCTGCCCTTCGCCCCCTCTCTCCCTGCCCTTCGCCCCCACCCTCCCTGCCCTTCGCCCCCACCCTCCCTGCCCTTCGCCCCCACCCTCCCTGCCCTTCGCCCCCACCCTCCCTGCCCTTCGCCCCCACCCTCCCTGCCCTTCGCCCCCACCCTCCCTGCCCTTCGCCCCCTCCCTCCCTGCCCTTCGCCCCCACCCTCCCTGCCCTTCGCCCCCACCCTCCCTGCCCTTCGCCCCCTCCGGCCCTGCCCTTCGCCCCCTCCGGCCCTGCCCTTCGCCCCCTCCGGCCCCACCCTTCGCCCCCTCCGGCCCCGCCCTTCGCCCCCTCCGGCCCCGCCCTTCGCCCCCTCCGGCCCGCCCTTCGCCCCCTCCGGCCCGCCCTTTGCCCCCGGCCCCGCCCTTTGCCCCCCCGGCCCCGCCCTTTGCCCCCCGGCCCCACCCTTTGCCCCCCTCCCCCTCCCATCCCCCCTCCCTTCGCCCCTTCGCCCCCTCCTTTTGCCCCCCTCCCCTCCCCCCTTCGCCCCCCTCCCCCCTTCCCCCTCCCCCTCGCCCCCTCCCTTCGCCCCCCTCCCCTCCCTTCGCCCCCTCCCTTCGCCCCCCTCCCCCCGCCCCTCTCTGCCCTCCCCCCCTCCCCTCCCCCCTCTCTGCCCTTCGCCCCCCCTCTCTGCCCTTCGCCCCCCCCTCTCTGCCCTTTGCCCCCCCCTCTCTGCCCTTTGCCCCCCCCCTCTGCCCTTCGCCCCCCCTCTGCCCTTCGCCCCCCCTCTCTGCCCTTCGCCCCCCCTCTCTGCCCTTGCCCCCCCTCTCTGCCCTTGCCCCCCCTCTCTGCCCTTGCCCCCCCCTCTCTGCCCCTCGCCCCCCCCTCCCTGCCCCTCCCCCCCTCCTCTCTGCCCCATCCCCCCCTCCTCTCTGCCCCAACCCCCCTCTCTGCCCCTCCCCCCCTCTCTGCCCCTCCCCCCCCCTCTCTGCCCCTCCCCCCCTCTCTGCCCCTCCCCCCCTCTCTGCCCCCCCCCTCTGCCCCTCCCCCCCTCTCTGCCCCTCCCCCCCCTCTCTGCCCCTCCCCCCCTCTCTGCCCCTCCCCCCCCCTCTCTGCCCCTCCCCCGCTCCTCTCTGCCCCTCCCCCCCTCCTCTCTGCCCCTCCCCCCCTCTCTGCCCCTCCCCCCCTCTCTGCCCCTCCCCCCCTCTCTGCCCCTACCCCCCTCTCTGCCCCTCCCCCCCTCTCTGCCCCTCCCCCCCTCTCTGCCCCTCCCCCCTCTCTGCCCCTCCCCCCTCTCTGCCCCTCCCCCCTCTCTGCCCCTCCCCCCTCTCTGCCCCTCCCCCACTCTCTGCCCCTTGCCCCCCTCTCCCTCCCCCCCTCTCTGCCCCTCCCCCCTCTCTGCCCCTCCCCCCTCCCTCCTCCCCCCCTCCCTCCCTCTCTGCCCCTCCCCCCCTCCCCCCTCTCTGCCCCTCTGCCCCTCCCCCCCTCTCTGCCCCTCCCCCCTCTCTGCCCCTCCCCCCTCTCTGCCCCTCCCCCCCTCTCTGCTCCTCCCCCCCCTCTCTGCCCCTCCCCCCCCTCTGCCCCTCCCCCACCTCTCTGCCCCTCCCCCCCTCTCTGCCCCTCCCCCCTCCCCCTCCCTCCCCCCCCTTCCTCCTCCCCCCCCCCTCTCTACCTTGGGCTGAGCTGCGGTGCGGTCGTGCACCAGTTTGGGGACTCCGCAGCTCCCTCCTCTTCTGTCGGGCATTACCTCTCTGGATATAGTGACCTGACCGGCTTCGGAGGGAGGAGGGTACATGGATTGGAGAGAGGTGAGAAAAGTGTGTGTGTGTGTGTGTGTGTGTGTCTCGAGCGCGTTGCACCTTTGACCATTGTGTCCAGTATTTTTGTAGAAGCCGCCTGGCAACCCTACAAGACGCCATTGGATAGTCATTATTGTAGTAGTGAGGTTTCAGGTCTTCTTTAAAGTTGCAATCGATTGTAGTCAAAAAAGCAACTTTTTGTAAACAATGCAACAATCTAATTGGCTTCCTTAAACTAAAGTAACCGTGCTAAAAGCAAACATTTGGCTTCTTTTGATTCCCCGGAAATGAATTACAAATTGCATCTCTTTGGTGCCGCTGTTTGCTTTAGCACACCCTGTCCTTATGAAAGAGTCACCAAAGAGAGGGGGAGGGTGGTGAGAGCGGCTTTGCCTGTGCAAACTCTTGTTGGACACAGTGACAGACAAAAGGGAACAGCCAGTGAAAATTAAGCCTCACTGCATCAATAATCTTAACAAAGTAACAAAAAAAATATTTTCTTAAATAAATAAATAGGGGTCCATATTAAAATGGATTTGAAGCAAAAGGTGACTCTGTGTGCTCATTTGCATGCCATTTCCCAGAATCCCTAGCTGCAGTGGAAGCACTGTATGCTAGGATATAAGAGGGAAAGGCAGGGTTGCAGACCTGCCTGAGGCATGCGAACGTGCTCACACGTGATATTTCCATTCGCTGTATGCTATACTGTGGAGGGTTTACGTCACTTTTTTACCCACCATAACTTACTTAATGTGTGGTTAAAATAATTAAAGGTCTCCTAATGTGAAAAAAAGGTCACTCAAATGAGACCCTTTAAACATATTAATACATTTTGGTTCTAGGAGGCATTGTCCCTATAAATGTGTGTATACTGTGTTATACCAAAGCAAGACCAGCAAATGGAAATCTAGCACCGGGACTGGACAATTAGCACACAGTGACCCGGAGAGTTAGTTGTCAGGAGTGATGACATCACAAATTCAATATGGCCACACATAGATCTCACCGATTGCATTATAAATCTAATTTCGTGTAGCTCCACATTTTTTTTTTTAGACGTTCTTTTTATTAGTTTCAGTACAGATAAAAAGAACAGCGATAAAAACAATTGATACATATATCAAAATGTACACCATTCGGGTAACACTACAAATGCATAAGTGATGGCGCACCGTATTAATCTCTGTGTCATCTTCAAGTTTAGATTTAGAAACCTCAGATAATACTACATATGCAAATGTATTGGGTTCTGTAAAGATTGCATCAAAGAGACTAATACAATTCTTGTGTCCCAAAGCCAGGGGATGGCTTATCTTATATCCCAAAGCCAGGGGATGGCTTATCTTATATCCCAAAGCCAGGGGATGGCTTATCTTAGATCCCAAAGCCAGGGGATGGCTTATCTTATATCCCAAAGCCAGGGGATGGCTTATCTTGTATCCCAAAGCCAGGGGATGGGTTATCTTATATCCCAAAGCCAGGGGATGGGTTATCTTATAGCCCAAAGCCAGGGGATGGGTTATCTTATATCCCAAAGCCAGGGGATGGCTTATCTTATATCCCAAAGCCAGGGGGTGGGTTATCTTATATCCCAAAGCCAGGGGATGGGTTATCTTATATCCCAAAGCCAGGGGATGGGTTATCTTATATCCCAAAGCCAGGGGGTGGGTTATCTTATATCCCAAAGCCAGGGGATGGCTTATCTTATATCCCAAAGCCAGGGGATGGGTTATCTTATATCCCAAAGCCATGGGATGGCTTATCTTATATCCCAAAGCCAGGGGATGGGTTATCTTATATCCCAAAGCCAGGGGATGGTTTCTCTTATATCCCAAAGCCAGGGGCTGGCTTATCTTATATCCCAAAGCCAGGGGATGGCTTATCTTATATCCCAAAGCCAGGGGATGGCTTATCTTATATCCCAAAGCCAGGGGATGGCTTATCTTATATCCCAAAGCCAGGGGATGGCTTATCTTATATCCCAAAGCCATGGGATGGCTTATCTTATATCCCAAAGCCAGGGGATGGGTTATCTTATATCCCAAAGCCAGGGGATGGCTTATCTTATATCCCAAAGCCAGGGGATGGGTTATCTTATATCCCAAAGCCAGGGGATGGCTTATCTTATATCCCAAAGCCAGGGGGTGGGTTATCTTATATCCCAAAGCCAGGGGATGGCTTATCTTATATCCCAAAGCCAGGGGATGGCTTATCTTATATCCCAAAGCCAGGGGATGGGTTATCTTATATCCCAAAGCCAGGGGGTGGGTTATCTTATATCCCAAAGCCAGGGGATGGCTTATCTTATATCCCAAAGCCAGGGGGTGGGTTATCTTATATCCCAAAGCCAGGGGATGGCTTATCTTATATCCCAAAGCCAGGGGGTGGGTTATCTTATATCCCAAAGCCAGGGGATGGCTTATCTTATATCCCAAAGCCAGGGGATGGCTTATCTTATATCCCAAAGCCAGGGGATGGCTTATCTTATATCCCAAAGCCATGGGATGGCTTATCTTATATCCCAAAGCCAGGGGATGGGTTATCTTATATCCCAAAGCCAGGGGATGGCTTATCTTATATCCCAAAGCCAGGGGATGGGTTATCTTATATCCCAAAGCCAGGGGATGGCTTATCTTATATCCCAAAGCCAGGGGATGGGTTATCTTATATCCCAAAGCCAGGGGATGGCTTATCTTATATCCCAAAGCCATGGGATGGCTTATCTTATATCCCAAAGCCAGGGGATGGCTTATCTTATATCCCAAAGCCAGGGGATGGCTTATCTTATATCCCAAAGCCAGGGGATGGCTTATCTTATATCCCAAAGCCATGGGATGGCTTATCTTATATCCCAAAGCCAGGGGGTGGGTTATCTTATATCCCAAAGCCAGGGGATGGGTTATCTTATATCCCAAAGCCAGGGGGTGGGTTATCTTATATCCCAAAGCCAGGGGATGGCTTATCTTATATCCCAAAGCCAGGGGATGGCTTATCTTATATCCCAAAGCCAGGGGATGGCTTATCTTATATCCCAAAGCCAGGGGATGGGTTATCTTATATCCCAAAGCCATGGGATGGCTTATCTTATATCCCAAAGCCAGGGGTTGGGTTATCTTATATCCCAAAGCCAGGGGATGGGTTATCTTGTGTCCCAAAGCCAGGGGATGGGTTATCTTATATCCCAAAGCCAGGGGATGGGTTATCTTATATCCCAAAGCCAGGGGGTGGGTTATCTTATATCCCAAAGCCAGGGGATGGGTTATCTTATATCCCAAAGCCAGGGGATGGCTTATCTTATATCCCAAAGCCAGGGGATGGGTTATCTTATATCCCAAAGCCAGGGGATGGGTTATCTTATATCCCAAAGCCAGGGGATGGGTTATCTTATATCCCAAAGCCAGGGGATGGGTTATCTTATATCCCAAAGCCAGGGGATGGGTTATCTTATATCCCAAAGCCAGGGGATGGCTTATCTTATATCCCAAAGCCAGGGGATGGCTCTTTTCTTATTTATATCCCAAGGTATAGTGAAGGCTATGTCACGATCTTATCGCGGAACATAACGGACACAGTTCTAGAGTGGTGTCACGGAACACACAGCAAACAGGTTAAAACAAGCGTGAACCAATGAAAACGTTTAAAAACAATTACGTACATGTTGTCGGTTGTGGAGGTGGAGAAACCAGTGCACCATCTCAGCCAGCGTCACGTTCATTTAAATCAGGGGTGGCCAACTCCAGTCCTCCAAGGGTCACCAACAGGTCAGGTATTAGGGGTATCCCTGCTTCAGCACAGGTTGCTCAGCCACCTGTGCTGAAGTAGGGATACCCTGAAAACCTGACCTGTTGGTGGCCCTTGAGGATTGGAATTGGCCACCCCCCGATTTCAATGTCTCCACATGTATTTTTAAACATGCTAAGAATATATATATATATATATATATATATATATATATATATATATATATATATATATATATATATATATATATATATATATATATATATATATATATATTTAAAGGTGTACCCACTAACTAACGGTGAAATAGGACTGTGAAAAGTTACACTAGATTGGGAATAATTGAAATTAAAAGCCCAAGAGGTGTTCAGTTGTATAATTATAGAGCTCACGGTGTAACACGACAGTGAAATGACCTAATTTGCAGGTTTTTTTTTAAAAAAAAATTAACGTGTGATGACAGCAGATTTGGTAAAAAAAAAAACCTTTCTGGGAATATTCGTGTGGAATTGCTCACTCTTTTCCTGTCTGTTTTTAGCAATAATAATGATCATACCTCGCCACTCACTCCGCGGGTTGGGGATAACTGGCAGTGATCGAAGTCACTTTTCTTAATCTCTAGCGTCTGAGGTTACCATGGTCACCTTTAGATGAAACTGCTGACAGCTCCATTTTAACTTCCCGGACACTTAATATTTCAATCGCGTATAGCTCCTGAACGGAGCACCGGATTTTAAAAACAAAAACAGCATTTTAAAGGTCAAGAAGAGATCTATTATACAGGAGAAAAAGTGTAGGCAGCTGCACTTTGGCACCATACTGCACGTGTGGCTAAGAGACCAGTTTTTTACTAGCCCACACATGGAGTACCCAGAAAACCTGTTCTGCTTTGCTGTTGGCATCAGATCTGCAGAACATTTGCCCACATTCACAAGTCTGGCAAACTGACTATTCACGACCCACAGAAAGAGAAATAAAACTCCACTACCCCCCACAAAATCTGCCATGTTCTTCCAACATCACCAGCCAAGTAGAAGAAGTGTAAATAGGCAGACGAGACAGGCCGAGGGACCCGATCCCAATCCTAGAGTCCTTTGTCTCCGCTCGCCTCGAGCGGCGACAATAGATTACAAGCTCTTTGGAGCAGAGTTTCATTGTACATGCAAAAAAAACTGGTGTACTGCGCCACCTACCCTGCCAGAGCTATGTAAGAAAAACATGTTGCGGTAGCAGTTTAAAAAAAAAAGTGTCTTTATTATATTATTATTATTATATTACAGTATTATTATTATTATATTACATTATTATTATTATAGTGGGGCCCGATTTTCATACATCTGCAGTAACCAGGCACACTGATCTTGGTTACACTGAAATGACAAGCATAGCATGTTCTCCACCATGTGATCCATCACGCTGCAGAGCACTTTACTTATCAGCTTCTGAAACATATTGTGATTTGGCCTATAGATGGTTTACATCAGCTGTAATTTGGCGCCCTGTTCTTTCCTGCTCTGTAATTGCCAGCGAGACATCAGGGCCAGGCGGAAATCAGTAGGGTTTATCTTGTCTCTGTGTATCCTAATAAGCTTAATATGAGTAAGCAGGTTTGTGGAAACATGAAGGGCTGCATTTGGTAGGGCAATGCTCAGCTACGAGGCATTCGTGTGCCTTATTCCTTAGCCCTGTTTAGGCAATCTGGCCCAAAGGGACCTTCTGCTTAATGTTGGCGAAATGCAATTTCTTTTGATTAAAAAAAAAAAAAAAATGATTATTTTTAATATTCTTATTTTTTATGCTTAACAAAGCCCTTCGCTGCCAGAATGGCCGGGTAATGCACTGCAAACCGGGCAGTGAAAGGGTTACATCCGCAATATACACCATTCAGTCCTATACACTAATATCCTATTTTCCTTTTTATTGTGTGTCAAATTTTCAGTGCTGAAAAGTAAAATGCGCGTCGTAAGTCGGCCGCCATGTGCAATACCTGATTTATACAGTTTAAATTAAAACTGAATGATGTGTATTTTTTATTTTTATCTATAATTAGTGTTAGTAAATGTAAATTATTAGGGTATAATATAATAGATAATAGCCATGCTGGCCGCGTCAAGTACATTTTTGGGCTGTCGCGCACCACTTTAATACTGCGCGGACGCTATTAATAGACTTTGTAGGGTTTACGCGAAGTCGAACTTGGCGGGACATTTTGGCACGTTCTGCTTTGTGTTGGCGCACTTCTATAGTATGTGTGGAAACGGCAGACATTTTTAAAGTGGGAATCAGAATCATTGCCTTACAGTACAACCTGTAGTTGTAGGGGTGGAAAAAAACATAAAGACCACCATAGGGTAAAAATGTCTGGACTGGTAGGGCAAAGACTAAGGCTAAGTCCCCGCTAGCGCTGAGTGGGCGGCGCTTGTGGAGGAGACTTACATATATATCTATATATGTAAGTCCCCGCTCACGCGGTGCACACGGGCTCGTGCGCGTGCACACACGCTCAGCCGCGAACGCCACGTAGGTAAACAAAAAAATATATACTTACCAGCGTGCTCAACTACCCGCAATGCCTCCCCACCCTCCCGCGCGAACATGCAGGACACCCGGCGCTCATGCTTAGAGCGCTCTCCAAGCATGAGCGCACTCAGCGCCAGTGGGGACTTAGCCTTAGAAGTTACCTCCAACGGTTATACCCACCTACCAGGCACTAGTAGGGTGTCATCCCTTAAGGTTGGAGGAAATGAGATTTCACCAGCAACAAAGGAAAGGGTTCTTTGCAGTAAGGGCAGTTACAGTGTGAGATTCATTACCCATGGAGACTGTGATGGCAGGTACAATAGATTTGTTCAAAAATAGGTTGGACATCTTTTTAGAAAGGAAAGGTATACAGGGATATACCAAATAAGTAAACATGGGAAGGATGTTGATCCAGGGAGGCTTGGGGAGGCCGCGGGATTTCCCTGAGTGGGGAGAGAGCAGGGCGCTGTTGCTAGGGGGCTCAGCAGCTCCCTCCATCCTGATTGGCTGCTGTTGGGTAATGCAGCCAATCTGGAGGATGTGTCAGGTGTCTGGGGGTGGGGCCCAGGAGAGGAGGAAACAGTATGGAGCGGAGAGGTGTGTTTGTGTCTCGAGCGCGTCGCACCATTCACCATTGTATCTAGTCTTTTTGGAGAAGCCACCTGGCCACCCTAGTTGTGAGTAGCGATCTCACCACTTACATGGCGCTGGTGTCTGCTGCGATTGGCCGTCGGATGGTGTTGCTTCCGGTTGCGGCCGCCCGGAAACTACGATGGATCTCTTGCAGTTCCTCCTCGAATAGAACGCTCAGGATCTCGGGACTCAACGCGTTTCGCTGTGTTCCACTGTCCTCATGACTCCTGAGGAAGCTGGAACGCAGCGAAACGCGTTTGGGTGCTGTCCTCCTCTCCCTTTTTCTTGGAAGACTACTTATACCTGAAGAAACTTTGAAACTGTTTTTTTATCTAAATTTGAGTGGAGGCCATTTTATATACCCTATATGGGTTGTATTCCCTTTTTATATATTTTTTCACTAATGTTACTATATTGTATTGAAAAGATTGGCTGGATAAAGTGCCATCATTCCTAATTTTTGGTTTTATTTGTAATTACGTATCACGTAAATACGTGATTATTATCACTGTCCCTGTATATGTGTATATATTGTTTTCACTGCTAAAACTGAACACTCTTCACATTCACAGTTTGAACACCTGCACAAGAAAACATTTTAGTGTGTAAGAGCCCCACCCTAGACTTCTTTGTTTAAAACCAGTAGTTGCCAGAAAGTCCTGCAGCACTTGCAAATATATACCGGTATATAGTATAGCATTGACAAGACCTTAGAGGACTTATGAGAATGCGTGACTTTAAACAAACGCCCAATAATTGTCAGCTTTTCACCAACTAAAGGCTTAGTTTCAACATTGTCCCTCATTCCCTGTAGATTGTAAGCTCCCACGACGATCTGGGCCCTCATTTTATTTATTTATTTATAAAAATGGTTTACCAGGAAGTAATACATTGAGAGTTAACTCTCGTTTTCAATTATGTCCCGGGCACAGACTTGTAACAATGTATGGTTATATTAAAAGAACAGAGTTATACAGTCAATTCGCAGACATTTCATGGACAGATAAAGAGTTGGAAAATTGGGTACAGGGGATAAAAGGGCTGGTGAGTTTCAGATTGAAATAGAGAAGCTTTAACATCAGCAAACGGCTCGCACCCTCTAGCTGCGCCAAAGGCTGTCCGCCTTTGGGGCAACGCAGATGCACACTGGGGCTGTTGAGATTCATTACCTCCTGTAACTGTTTGCTCTTCTTTGTCCTTATTTGTATGTAACTCTGTTTATGTAATTATCAAATCTCTGTACCGCGCTGCGGAATACGTTGGCGCTTTACAAATAAACGATGATAATAATGCTAATGCTAATAATAATAATAGGCACATAAGGGACATTTCTTTTTCTTTGTCGACTTTTCAAACTTCGCAAAGTTTCGCCTGAATTTGGATAACGTTGGCATGTCCCGTCGTTAGGGTTTGTTTGAAGTGCGTTTCGGAGACCTTGTGAATTCCTTGAAACGTTGGTTAGAAAATGTATTAACGAACCAGGGCTGCTCAACAGCGTAGAAGCGGACGCAGTATTAAGGAGAAGGAACGGCTCAGTGAGTGAAGGGCCTGACTCCGAATCAGGTGTCGGCTCCTTGTGACATTGGGCAAAAGTCACTTTATCTCCTTGTGTCTCAGGCGCTAAAAACATAGATTGTAAGCTCCACGGGGCAGGGAACTGTGTCTGTAACATTCCTATGTGCTGCGTCTCGCACACTACACTGTAATTGTGACGCGCTTTGGGTCCTATTAGGAGAAAAGCGCTATATGAAATAAAGATATTATTATTTATTAACCCTTTTGTCGCTATAGGGCTTTGCAGACCCTTCTGCCAGGGCTTTAAACAAGCCCAGAAAGGCTCATTCCCATGTTTTTGCTAACGAGCTGTGAAAAAGACCCGCGCCTGCCACTTCTCTGCTCGCAGGAAGTCAGGGGGATAAAAATAATTCATGGGGGGAAAGCGTTTGAAAGGTTGATGCGATTTTCTCTTGTCAGACCTTTTATTCCTGGCGACGAGTACATTATATGATTTTATATTTGATTCTCTTTCCTGCTTCTTCCCGCTTCGGACAGCCAATGTCTTTTGGTGATCAGACTGTTTGTCAGTCCTCCGAAGTAGAGGCGAACGGCTGCCTATGTCTTGACCATTGTTTATGTAGTAATTCCAAAGCAAAGAAAGCCTATCAGCGACGTTTAACTCAGCGGGGCCTCCGGAAAAGCGAACGAGCGTGTTTCAGGCAGGGTGCAAATAAGTGACGGACACTTCCGGGTCATGTGATCACCCCATGCACAATGAGCCGGGCCCCATGATACTGTACGTACCGCCATTGAGGAAATGTCAATGTTAAGGGTGATGGATGTCATGGTAGCTTATGACAAGATATAATGAACACCAAATATCTGGGTTGAACTGAACGAGGCTTAGATATAATAAAATATAATTTATTCCTTAAAAAAGGTGAACACAGCAATATAGTACAATTAACAGACAAGAAGGTAACACTTACTTAGGGTTGGGGAATGGAGAAGTATCAGCTAGCAATTCTCCAGCAATCCGGTGACATTCCAGGTGGAATCAGAAGAACAACTAAAAACTGTAGGGTTGACACAGTTTATATACCTGTGTAACCCTATTCTTAACATTGAATACAGACTATTGGTGAACAATTATCTGTATCCAATCCCTAACGTGTCTCCCAGCTAATTAGCCCATGTGTACTGGGACTCTATGGGTAGCCCCATAATTAAATCAGGGGCGACAACCAGTCTATCAAATGAAGCATCTGCATTGTTTGTAGGTGTAGACATAACACTTACAAACCACTCCAGTTTGATGATTCTCCACCCCCAGGTAACAATTAGAGTGGCAGAGTCTGTTGATTAGTACTTGGTCGGTTGATTAGTACTTAGTGTAAACAATCAGGCAGTTAACTTTTGATCACAGTGCTTGGGCTCAATCAGCCGGCTGCCCTTCATGACCTATTAGCATAACAGATGGAGTCTGCATTGTCAGGGCAGATCTAAAATACCATACATATACACTTTAATATCTACACATATTAATACGTTCCATTCTGGTGGGCTCAGTGGGTCGAAATTTGCCAGTTCTTAATGCCTACAGTGACTCCACATATTGGCCAAATATCAACTCTCTGCGACCTCCAGAACTGGAGATACAGAAATACACTTTAAAACATTAAAATACAGGATTATAATGAAACATGGGAACAGGGGAACATACATTTTTCATGACATGACAAGGTGTAAACCACATTCCTGGACCGCAGTCCAGTTAACCCCTTGCCTCCCTGGTGAGGTCAGGGGGTGGCCATATGGGGTGCAACCCCTTTAATACCGGGCCAACCCCCCTCTCCCTCTACAATGGAAGATGAAGAGATAGAGGCGCCCCAGTGGTCATAAATTTATTACAGTGCGATCAACGGTTCGACCCACTGACGAACCTTTGTCAAGATAAAGTGCTCTACCGGGAGAGTACCTATATTTAGACTAATGTTTAGGGTGACTACATTTTTTTTAAGGAAGCTAATTACACTAAGGCTGCATCCATAGAGGGGGGAGCCGCGCTCCTCCGCGCTGACGCTGAGGCTCGTCTGCGCAATCAGGAGCGATTGCATGAACTAGCAGATGAGCCAGTGTGCGCGAAGGGGAGGCGGGGCACTGACATCACTGGGCCAAGAGCCAGCGAAGCGCTGACGTCAACGTCACGGCGCCGATGTCACGGTGACGTTGACGCTGCTTCGCTCTGATTGGAGGTTTTGAGCCGACAGCGCGCTCAGGAACAGGTTCTTCTCTCAGCTGAAAATCCCTGCGCCTCAGCACGCTTGCGGACGCTCGCGGGAGCCCCCTCTCAAGACATCCTCACTGAGGATGACGGGGCTCATCGCGGAGCGTCCGCACGGCTCAGCGCTGACTGTCCTATCGACTCCGCCTAAGTTGTATTTAAAACATCTCTCGCCTGCTGTGTGGTGCTGTCCTTTTCAGCAAGTTCCTTATAAAGTCCGTGGTGCCGGGGCCTGCAATGCACTGCTTGGCAGGCTAAAAAAATCCATTTAAGTCATTTTGCCCTATTACAAATCCATTATAGGTTGCACAGTGGGACGGGGGGAGGGGGGGTTTAAAGGAAGAATAATCTACACAAATACGGCTCATGCTTTATTTATGATTAATAAACAGAATATCAGCTTTGCATAAAGCCTGTTTAATTTATGAATCCTCTACACTTCTCCTGCCCAATTCTTCCTCTTTAATCAGCCGATTAATGTGCGTATCACACGCATATCTCATTTCACATTCCCGTTTAATTAATTCTATTGTTCGGCAAGTCAAATATGGCAAAGGACCGGCAATGGGTTGGATATATAGCGTTTAACCCCTTCTGTTGCTCATCCGTGCTGCGTTGATCCCTTTCGCCGGCACAACGGCCTGCAACTCCTTGCACATTGCTTGGTGCGCGTTCTCTTTAACCTTTGGCAGTGCCGGCGATCTGAGTGCCACTGGAACTCCGGCCCTTCTGCATCACGTAATGGTTCCAGGAGTGATCACATGATGCAAGCAGGCCCTAGAATGGCGGAAACGGACGTGCAGGGAACTCCACTTTTATTTGGAATGGGCTGTCCAGTCCGTAGGAGCAGTCATTCCGATCAGCCCCTAAAAAAACTAGCAAGTGCCCGTGACGTACCTGTTACGTACGTACCTCTGGCATGTCAGGGCCCATGCCTTACCAGGTACGTCATTAGGGTTAACGGTCATTAGGGTAACTCTAACAGTTAACCTCTGCTTTGGTTCTGCCAATGGACTGCTTCCAGTACAAACGGATGACCACTTTTGACCTGGTAGGT
Source organism: Ascaphus truei (assembly GCF_040206685.1). Lineage (NCBI taxonomy): Eukaryota > Metazoa > Chordata > Amphibia > Anura > Ascaphidae > Ascaphus > Ascaphus truei. Next base: position 19,271,478 of record NC_134495.1, read on the forward strand.
ACTAGAAACTGCTCACTTTATGACTTCAGTGTCTCCCCTTTTCCACTTTCTGATCATCCTCTTGTCTCATTTGCTCTATCAATTCCTTCCCACTTTTCCTCGGGCTTCTCCGTCTTCTAAACTTGCAATGGATATTCCATTGACCTCTCAACCATGGTATCCACCCTAATCTCCAACCTCTCTTCCTTCTGCTATACCTCTGATCCTGACAATTTGGTAGATACAGTACATATAATTCTATATTCTTCTCCTCCCTTAACCACCCTACCCCCTTATTCTCTGGCGCACTTGTACTGTAGCTTGTGACACCCAACCTTGACTTAAGACATCCACTACTCCTACAAATTCTTCCCTCCCATGGTATCCGTCAGAAAGCCTCTCGGTTCTCCTCTTATATTTCTAACTACTCCTTCAGTGTCTCCATTGACAACTCTTCATTTTCTTCTGTTGACCAGTGTCAAGAGAGAGGGGATTTGGCCCGGGATTTAAGAGGTTACACCCCATTTGGCCACCCCCTACTCTCACCTGGGAAGCAAGGGGTTAACTGGACTGAGGTCCAGTAATGTGTTTTGCCTTGCTTCAGTATCCAAATGTTTATTCCCCTGTATAAATGTAATGTCTCATCCTGGTGTTTGCACTCACACATACACTAGGGTTGATGTGGGAGGGAAGGGATTAATGTTAATTTAGTGATTATAGCCCTTTGTTCCCTTTTCCCGCCTTTTCAGGCTCCATTTTGCAGCCTTCCATAGGTCGCCATTGAGCCTCCATGCTTTCTAATGGCAGAAGTAGCGGTTTTGGACCTGTTTTCCAGCAACGACCAGCAGGTGGCATCCGAGAGGAGCAGCGGCGGTTTCCCATTGTAAGTCAATGGGCTCATTGACTTCAATGGAGATTCCTCAACGCCGGCCTCGAGGAACCGGTTGGCAGCCATCCAAACCGCAGACTGCAAAAGCGGATACAATGTCTTTGAAAAGAGTTTAATCACTTCGGTCAAGTTCAAAGACAATTGGTGTGGGAATCTTAGGTTCTAGGGCCCCTGGGAAAAAAGTTCTTTTTGCCCCTAGCTCCTAGGAACCCCCACACACGATCCACACCGGGTCCAGGAATGAGAGACCCCCGTAAGGGGTCGAGCGGAGGAGGAGGGTCGCGCCATTGACTTCAACGGCGGAGCGGAGGTCCCATTGAATCTAATGGCGGCATGCGCCATGCATTGTCTATGGCGGCGCCGGCCATTGATTCCAATGGGGAAAAGCCGCGTGGCGTAAAAACGAAAAAAAAAAAAGTGTGAAATGCTGAAAAATGTAAGTCCATATCTCCGGTTCTGAAATGACCAGAGGGATGGGATTTGGGTGGCATGTAGCCAAGGTTCCGGCTTTAATGCATGGCCATTCCCAGCCCCCTCCGATCAACCAGACAGAGTGTGGGCGAAGGTAAAGATTTGTGGTTTTTCCCATAGACTTCAATGGCGGCGGTCACCCCATTGAAAGCCTATGGTGGGGAACCCCATTGACTGCAACGGCGGAGTTGCTCCATTGAAGCCCATGGCGGTGGAGCCCGTTGTTTTCAATGGGGAACGAATGAAAAGCATAGATTCATTTTTTAAAGGGAAGAATCCTGTATTTTAAAAATGTGTTAAAGTGCATTTCTGTATCTCTGGTTCTGGAGGTCGCAGAGAGTTGAAATTTGGCCAATATGTAGGGTCACTGTAGGCATTAATAACTACCAGATTTCGACCCACTGGACCCACCAGAACGGAACTTATTAATATGTGAAGATATTAAAGTGTATATGGGATTTTGGATCTGCTCTGAAAATGCAGACTCCATCTGCTATGCTAATAGGGCAGGAAGGGCATCCTGAAGATTTAGCATAGCCTGGTGATCAAAAGTTAACTGCCCTGATTGTTTGAAACAGGATCAGCCCTTACTCAATTATCTTCATGTATTGTCGTGATGTCCACATCTGAACCTGAATTATGGAAGAAATGGCCCATCCTGTATCCTGATGGCTTTCTTGTCCTAACCCCTAAGTAAGTGCCTATATTTTGTCTGTTATTTGTACAATCTCGTGTGTTCACCTTTTTCAAGGAATAAATTATATTTTATCATATCTAAGCCTCGTTCAGTTCAACCCAGTTATATTTTTGGTGTGTATTATTAATAGCCTGTCACAAAGTTACCGTCACAACCAGGCTCTGTCCTGTGACCGCTCTCTCTCTACAGTATATACACTCTTACTTGGTGATCTCATTATTATCAGCTCTATGCAGACAACACAAATCAGTATCTTTCAACCACATAGTTTACTCTTGACATCCAGTCCCAAGTCACCGGCTGTGTCTCTGCTATTTCAGAATTGCCTCTAACTTAACATGTCCAAAATTATTGTCATCATAATCCTACCTAAACCAGGCCCAATTGTTCAATTTTCTATCACATTCAATAACACTACCATCCATCCAGTCTTCCAAGCATGCTGCCTAGGTGTAATATTTGACTCTTCATTTTACTTCTCCCCTTCCATCCATGCTGTTGCCAAATCTTGCTGTTTCTGCCTATGAAACATGGCCAAAATGTGCCCTTTTCTGTTGCTCCACAACCAAAATTCTCATGCATGCCCTCATTATCTCCCAACTGGACTATTGCAACCTTCTCCTCTCTGGTCTTCCTGCTCCAAAACTCTATGCTCTACAATTGTATAACAAATAAGACAAACAGCACCACCTAAATGGATAATAACGCCCAATAGGGCTAATATAGATAACGTGCAGGCACCAACTCGAAAAGGGTAATTATATTTAAACAATAGCAAAAATACTTAAGTCATAAATATGTAATAATAGTATATTTTACTCATAAATGAGAATAAAAGTGAAATACTGTGCAATGTAAGCATACAGATAACAGAGCAATCACACATAGTGTGAACAGGAAGGACAAACAAATAGGGAAAAATAAGGGGGCGGAAAAGGAAAAATAAGAAAAAATAACACAATAATATTCACAAAAGTGTCAAGGGGGTCGTTTTTTCACTAGTCGTTTGTCCTTCCTGTTCACAGAGGTCAGACCCAACTGCTTTATCCGGTCGCCGGGCTCGCCGCAGCCACCGGGCTCGGGATATTTGTCCTGGCTGTCCCCCCCTGTCGGCAGCCCTGCAGACACCGATTAATTATTTATTACTTCTGTAACGTTGTATATTATCTCCCCGTACTGTCTGTATTTTAATTCTGGGCAGCGTACAATTTTGGTGCTAGAAAAATAAACGTATACATACATCTACATTTACTTGTCATTTGCAATTTGGAGTCAGCCCTCCCAGCGTCCCCTCCATCTTCCCCAAAGCCCGCATAAACACCATGACACAATTAAGGAGGAAAATCAACACAACTTTTATTAACAATCATGCAACTTTTGTAGCCATATATAGAATCACTCCCATAAAGCCCGTGGCACAACCATTTCCCAAGGTTTGCACCCTACACATACCACTTGCCACCCAGCACCATGGCGAACAATAGCAATATCAATAAACTTCTCGGGCCCACCTCACCTGCCCCAATTTAGGTAAGGGAAACTCCTGCCAAACAAAGGATTGAGGCCTTCAGTCCCATCTGCAACCAAGCTAATCTGGCAACCGAAATGAACTCTTACTCCAAAAACAACCAGCTGTGACAAAATACTCCTAACACAAAATCTCTGGATCCATTCCTGCAACCTCCATATATGCAACCTCTTTTCTCTCTCACAACATGCTGAAAAGATAAAACCCTGATGGTGAAAACAGGGATGGTAGGCGTAACGTCCAATCCTGGTTTCCTCGAAAAGAGGCCTACTTCCCCTGAAGGATCAGCCGGCTGCCCAAGGAGTAGTCTCACTGTCTATGGCCTTGGCTCACTGTCTATGGCCTTCGCTCACTGTCCATGGACTTGACTCACTGTCCATGGACTTGGCTCACTGTCCATAGCCTTGGCTCACTGTCCATAGCCTTGGCTCACTGTCCATGGTCCTGAAGTGCTCACCTCCTGGCGATTATTGGAGCAAAGCTGGGTGTAGTCCTTACAGTATCCCCGTGTCCTCACTTGTCCACTCCCTGCTGAGAGTAGACTTGACAGGCCACCCTGGGAAGACCCTCTATCCCCCAGACCTCACAAACCTCCTCCCCCTTTCTCCTGTGGATCTTCTTTGCCAAACCCACCCCCTGACAACCATGAGGGGGTACAACGGTGGGAATCCATCCCTGCGGTGCTACCTCTGGTGTCCACACTCTCCACCTTGTCCACACTGTGCTCGGCTGTGACTTCTCATCATCAACAGGGCAGGACTCAACACTCCTCGCTTACAAGATGCGACCCGGAACCCAGGATGGGCCCTTCTGGTGCATCTTCTACTGCACGTCGTCCAGCACAGCGTTTTCCTCCTGCAGCTCCACATACCGGGCGCCGGCACTGCGCTCTAAAAACATCCTGGCAAGGTAGGGCCTCCGAGGTGAGGGGCCGGGAGACAATGGAGCAATAGCTGATCAGAAGATGAAGGGGATCCACTCACAATCCTGGCTCCCAAGAGAAGACGCCTACTCCCCTCACTATCTCCTTTAGAAGCCCACCACACCACATGACCCTCCTCTTCCTCCCCATGCGAACACCCTCATGCACAGGTCATGTCCACCTCCCATTAGAGGTCAGTGGCTCCTTTCTGTAAGGAATCCGTTCCTGGGTTTGGTGGAAACCCTTTCCTTACAGAACTGTACTGTTTCCAGACAACCTCCCCTCACATCCACTTTGGCTGGCAATAACTGCAGTCCTGCCTCTGTGCTCTTTCATTGGAGGAATGCCCTCACACCTCTCTCCTGGGATTGGTCCGCTGGCCTTCTTATACTGCTCTCTTACATTGCCTCAGTGCCAAGCATAGTTCTTTCTCATAGGATGTTACTGTGTTTGCCACAAGCTACCTGTTTGGCCGCCCTGTTCCTGATCTCTGTTCCTGGTTCCTGTGACCTGCTGCCTTTTCCCATAGCAGAGGTCTGCCTACTGAGTCCTAGGTCTGCTGCTCTCTCCTCTCAGAGGCCTGTTTTGGACTCCTGTGCTGAAGCGCTGGTTTGCCAGTGCTGCCTGGCGGTGTGCTTGTTCCGGTCTCCTTCTCCCTTTGCTGTGACCAGTACCATGGGCCGTTCCCACTCCTCGCGCAGAGGCCACTCCCGCGCTGCTGCTCCTAAGCTGAAGCGGAGCGCACCTGATTTCCCGTTGCCGAACCCCTGCTTGGATATCGATGTTTCTACTGTCTCCCACCCAGACCCTGGCGTGTCAAAGGATTACCCCGGCCTCTCCAACCCTGACCCTGCTTGAACGACTACGAACTGCGCAATCCAGAACCGGCTTCGTGAACTAAGGTCGGTGTATTCACATCCCCACCTCAGCCCCGCGGCCCAGTCTTGGTTTGTGGTGAGCACAAGCGTGACACTTTCTCACCCGTACTACTCTGTGACATTCTGTGCTGGTTGTCTGGGGCTCGCTAAATACCAGAACAAAAATAATTTCCACATAATCCGGAGATGGCCTCTTTAAATGTTATTATAATAACGGCATGGCGGCTCTCGCATTGATTATTCATAATAGCAAAACTGTCAAATGAAGCGTTCGATTTTATGACTCATATTCGTATTCATATTTCATCATAAAGGTCCTTTTTTTTTTTTTAAGTGTTATTGGAAATGTTATTGCTTAAGTCAGAGAAATTGCATTAATAAAATTGCTGAGAGAATACTTTATAAAATGTTAACCCCTGTGGATGCCCGGAAGCCCAGCAAGTCAAAATGGAACACAAACAATATTAAATCAAAAAGGTACAGTACCTTCAGTGTCAGATTGGCCTACATTACCTAAATGATGTTGCTATGGATATGCAGCTCAACCCCGTTATAACGCGATCCGTTACAACGCGGATCCGCTTATAACGCGATGCACGCGTGGCTCCCAATTTTCATATTTATGAATACTTTACAACACGATTATTGGTATCTTAAATACTTTATTGTACAATGCATACAATTGTACATTATTTCTATAACGCGATGTGATTCTTTGGACCCCAAGCACAGCGTTATAAGGGGGTTGAGCTGTATATGTTACTGTGTTCTTACAAAACAAAATAACACAGTGAGATAGTTTCCTATATGAGATATTCATTTCCACACCCCCACTGATATGAGACGGGTCATTTTTTTGGTGTACCAATGAAAACTTTATTAATAGGCAAATGGAAAACATTGTCTGTTCCGTCAATAAAAAAGAAATAATACAAAAAAAAAAAAGACCTTATCTAAATTGGCTAATATGGGTGGATCTGTCATATGGACTGCAATGAATAAATGCAAACATGAATATCCATGTTGGGATCCCCAAATTACTTCAACCTCAAGATAATAAGCCATGCTCTATGTTCCGACTTTTCACCAATATAGGGTTTTTCAAAACTAATTTGTAGTGTCATTTTAAACTGCGTGTCGCTTATCAATTATGTTTATTGTTCTATTATATACTGTGTGTAATTCCCAAGTGTCTCTCACGTGCTTTCTCTCCTCTGTTGTTTTTGCTCCTGTGCCATGGTATACACTGATTGAAAGCTCTTGGGCCCAGATTCAGAAAAGGCTGATAAATAGGGTTGCCAGGGGGCTTCTCCAAAAATTCTAGACACAATGGTGAAAGGTGCGACGGGCTTGAGACATACACAGACACCCCTCTCAACTCTCTCCGCTCCATGCTGTTTCATCCTCTCCTTAGCCCCACCCCCAGGCTCCTGACATCTCCTCCTGATTGGCTGCATTACCCAGCAGCAGCCAATTAGTTGGCAGGCCCCTACAACAGCCCTGCTCGGGGAAATCCCGCGCCCCAATTCCCCCCCCCCCCCCCGAGCCGGTCAAGTCACTATGTCCAGAGTGATAACGCCGGACACATACATGTCCAGTATTACCTCATTTTTTTAACTGTACAGTGTCCAAATACAGGTCAGTGCTGTCCAATACTGGACACCTGGCAACTCTAAACTTTAGCACGCCTCAGGTCCCATTAATATGGATGGAAGTAAGAGCGTGCTTGGCGTGCCTGGCACCTTTTTGGGGATCTAGGCCTTGGTGAGAAGTTTCCAAGAAAATTGTGAGATTTAAGAATTTCCTAAATGTTTAATAATCAGAAATGTTAGCAAATAGTTGGACATCTCCACTCTCCTGTCACTGGGCTGTGATCATTGCATTGCCCATCCCCTGACTCCGGAGCTTATAATTTAGAATAGGTACAAAGCATGGTGTAACCCGTGTGGACGCGTGGCTCTGAGTAAAGGCCCTGACTTGGGAAACAGTTATAGGCATACCCCGCATTAACGTACGCAATGGGTCCAGAGCATGTATGTAAAGCGAAAATATACCTAAAGTGAAGCAGTCTCTTTTTCCCACTTATCGATGCATGTACTGTGCTGCAATCGTCATATATGTGCATAACTAATGTGAATAACGCATTTGTAACAGGCTCTATAGTCTCGCCGCTTGCGCACAGCTTCGGTACAGGTAGGGAGCCGGTATTGCTGTTCAGGACGTGCTGACAGGCGCATGCGCGAGCTGCCGTTTGCCTATTGGGCGATATGTCCTTACTCGTGAGTGTACTTAAAGTGAGTGTACCTTAAACCGGGGTATGCCTGTATACAGACTTTCACATAGGGGAATCTAGTTCAATTCTCCCTGTGCATACCCCTCTGCAAACACCATCAGCATTATATAAGAAGACACAAAAAACTTGTATCCCATGCCAACAGCATTAATAGAACATACAGTAACCTGTGCTTGTAAAAATCAATAAGATGAATAAAAAATTTTTTATTTTTTTTTCGTTTTGTTTTTAGAGACATCAATCAACAAGATTTAACCGGTTAAACGCTCCTGTCAGTAGTTTAATTTGCACGTTTAATGAGCTGCCTGCGAAAATTTAATAAAAGGATTCACATCTCCCCGTATCACACTCCGCCGCACTGTTTCAGCAGCACGTTAAATTTGTTTTTAACACGCGACTCAAGGTGTGAAAGTGAAAAATCCATTTGGAAAGATCCGAGAAGGGGATGCATTCTGAGACGGTGTTAATGAGAGCCCGCAAACAGCATTAAATGTGTCATGTACTGAAAATGAGTGGAAATTGCACAAAATCTGCGGAGCGCTGGAGATCTGTGTGTTACCGGGCGAGACGTTGTTTAAATGAATGGGTTACAACTCGGCCAATATTTCGGGAGACCGGAAACAAAAAAACAAGGATTGAACCCGTGTGACACTGCTGCGTGACTTAGGAAACAGCTGTGATCATATTAACCCCTGCAATACATTGCACGCCCCTCCGGCATCGAAGAGGGTAACACTGCAAATATTCCAAAGATTTATTTATTTTTTAATACATATCAAAGTTATATCTATCAAGGCAAATTGATGTTAAAGGGTTAACCCGTTACAGTTTACAAAAAAACATATGGGACTTCGAAACAGATGTAATCGGACTTTACAGCTGTGGTTCCGTGAACCCGCGTTCTTTTTTTTTTTGTGTGGGAAGCCGGGAGCTGAACCGCATTCATTCCGTTTACTTAGCTCCCAAAGTGAGCTCGGTACTGTTCCCTGGCCGGGGAAACGCAATGGAGGTTTTAAATCCCCCGTGGCACGCGGTCCAATGGGAAGCCGCCACATCATCCGTCTGGGCTTCCTATTGGCCCACCTTCTGCAGGAGATTTAAGAACCTGGAAGTTCAGGCAGCACCTACGGAGGTATCTACGGGGGTCCCCGGAGCTCTGAGAAATGCGGTTTAGCTCTGCAGACCCCTTTATGCTGAAAAAAGGTGGAAAATGGATGTATGAAGGGAGGGAAGGGGGAGGGGGATATTGACTTGGGATCCATCTTTAAAGGGACTATTTGTCATTTTTGGTTTCATTTCGGAAATGACGTCACATGGCTAAAAAAGTAATGGTGCTTTCGGGTTTGGAAATAAAAAGGAGTGGTGCTGTGTCACTTAGTATTATCAGCCTTCAATCAATTAAATAGGGCTCCATCAAAGGCAAAATGGTGGCACAAAGTCGTTATTTTGTCGCAACTCACGCCGACATATACTGTACCTGCACCAGGCAGCTTCTATGTATTAATCTTAGCTGCGCCAGCTATGGGTATGCCTGCGTCTGCCTGCGACGAGCTGAGCGAATGATGGGGGCAAGTGGGAGGAGTCAGGGAAGAGTGACAATTGTATATTGTCGCCGGCCTCCGTATTAAGATAGGTGCGGCTTGTACGGTGACTTTTCTTCACGTTTTTCTGTGCTGGCTTGTCTTTTTCTATCGCAGAATAACAGGGCGTCTTGGAAATACACTTCAGAAATACAGTATGTCGCGTTTCAAATGCAATTTTTTTTCCACAAGTGCATCACTGCGCATGTACCTCCGGATACATAGAGCGTAGTTTTAGATGTGAAAAATAGCTTTTTAACTACATCCGTTTAACCTGTGTACAAAACTACATTCATTTTAAAGCGGCCCACTCCGATCTCCATTTTTATTTGTATTTTCTTTCATTTTTTTTCTTTTCTGATACTCCGATCAGGCGATACTGTATAAAGCGTTTGAAATTTTTAGTGTCCGGGACGTTAAAATGCAGCTCTCCCCAGAATCCGGTGCCATCTAAGGCCGCGCTTATAGTGCCGGTGACGCGACGTCGCCCGCAAACAAATGCGTTATCGCCGCCGCGTGCGCTTATATTAAGCGCAACGGCGACAGAGCGACGCGATTTTCGGAAGCAGGGAATATTTGATTTTTAAGGGGCTGTCGCCTCATGTGACAGCCCCTGGACCAATCAATGCCCGGGTCGCCCGCAACGCCGCCGCAAAGCGAAATACAACGTTCGCTAGCGGTGATGGGTGACGTCACGCGACGCGGTCGCGGGCACTATAGGCGCGGTCTAAACATGGTAAACTCAGACCCTAGCGATGAAACAAATCATGTTTTTTTTTAACACTGAAAAACATAACAAAAGAGCGGGACCAGCCATGGGGGGGCAAGATTGTAACATTTTATGTGGTAAAGTCATCTAGGCTTTTGGGGGAATTGCTGCTTTAAATTGGAGTAAGAAAAAAAAATTATTAAAGCAAATATATGTGGCCTTTTGCACGACTGCTTGAAAAAAATATGAAGTCAAACTATGATGAATAGTGAAAGAGTAAAAAGAGAAGAGAAAAAGATTTCAAATTCAATAATAGGTCTAGCGAGAGTATCCCCCTGAGGCCCAAATCTTGAATTCTCTCCATTGATTGTCTGTCTTGTCCTTCCATAACTGTAATGCCTCTGATAACAAACAGGCTTGAGAGAGTTAAGGACAGACAGGGGAGTGGTTAAGTGCTTAAAACGCCATGCCCTTCGACTGGACCTAGATAGCAGGTATTTGAACCTCTTCTTTGGGTCCTGTACCGTACTAACGAATACTGATAGTATGTATTGTACCTAAGTATGCCCCGAAGGTTTAGGCTTTGCAGCAGATAGGAAGATGAACAGATGTGGTGGGTAAACCCTTTTGCACTCGCAATCAAATGACTCCTCTCCGAAGCGGTCACGTGACTGCTACGTCACTAATGGCAACGGAAGGGGAGGAGTCATCCGACGCATCAACGATGCTCACTGAAAACAACGACGCTCACTGAAAACAATGATGCTAACGGTGAAAACAACGACGCTGACTCTGAAACAACGACGCTGACTGAAAACAACGACGCTGACTGAAAACAACGACACGGACTGAAAACAACGACGCTGACTGAAAACAATGACGCTGACTGAAAACAACGACACGGACTGAAAACAATGATGCTAACGGTGAAAACAACGACGCTGACTCTGAAACAACGACGCTTACTGAAAACAACGACGCTGACTGAAAACAACGACACGGACTGAAAACAACGACGCTGACTGAAAACAATGACGCTGACTGAAAACAACGACACGGACTGAAAACAATGATGCTAACGGTGAAAACAACGACGCTGACTCTGAAACAACGACGCTGACTGAAAACAACGACGCTGACTGAAAACAACGACGCTGACTGAAAACAACGACACGGACTGAAAACAACGACGCTGACTCTGAAAACAACGACGCTGACTGAAAACAACAACGCTGACTGAAAACAACGACGCTGACTGAAAACAACGACGCTGACTGAAAACAACGACACTGATAAAACGACAATGCTAACTCTGAAAAAACGACACCGACTGAAAACAACGACGCTTAGGCTGGATGGAAGGATGGAACCGCACTGAGCCGCGCGGACGCGATCGGGAGGCGTGGGGAGGCAAGGCAGTGATGTCGCTGGGCCAATAGCCCACAACGCACCTACGTCAATGTCACAGCGCCGTGACGTTGACGCTGCTGTGCTGCGATTGGAGGTTTTCAGCCGACAGCGCGCTGAAAAACAGCATGGCTGTCGGCTGAAAAATCCAACTCCTCAGCACGCCTGTGGACACTCGCGTGAGCCCCCTCTAAAGACATCCTCATTGAGGATGCCGGGGCTCAGCGCTGAGCGTCCGCACGGCTGAGCGCTGCCTGTCCTTCTATGGACGCAGCCTAACTCTGAAAACAGTGACGCTGACTGAAAACAACGATGCTGACTGAAAACGACGCTGACTGAAAACAACGACACTGACTGAAAACAACGACGCTGACTGAAAACAACGACGCTGGCTCTGAAAACAATGACGCTGACTCTGAAAACAAAGACGCTGACTCTGAAAACAACGACGCTGACTCTGAAAACAGCGACGCTGACTGAAAACAACGACGCTGACTGAGAACAACGACACTGACTGAAAACAACGACACGGACTGAAAACAACGACGCTGACTGAAAACAACGACGCTGATTGAAAACAACGACACTGACTGTAAACAACGACGCTGACTGAAAACAACAACGCTGACTGAAAACAACGACACGGACAAAAAACAACAACACGGACTGAAAACAACGACGCTAACTCTGAAAACAACGACGCTGACTGAAAACAACAACATGGACTGAAAACAACAACGCTGACTCTGAAAACAACGACGCTGACTCTGAAAACAACGACGCTGACTCTGAAAACAACAACGCTGACACTAAAAACAACGACGCTGACTGAAAACAATGACGCTGACTGAAAACAACGCTAACTGAAAACAACGAAGCTGAATGAAAACAACGACACTGACTCTGAAAATAACGACACTGACTCTGAAAACAACGACGTTGACTGAAAACAACGACACGGACTGAAAACAACGACGCTGACTGAAAACAACGACACTGATAAAACGACAATGCTAACTCTGAAAAAACGACACCGACTGAAAACAACGACGCTTAGGCTGGATGGAAGGATGGAACCGCACTGAGCCGCGCGGACGCGATCGGGAGGCATGGGGAGGCGGGCAGTGATGTCGCTGGGCCAATAGCCCACAACGCACCTACGTCAACGTCACAGCGCCGTGACGTTGACGCTGCTGTGCTGCGATTGGAGGTTTTCAGCCGACAGCGCGCTGAAAAACAGCATGGCTGTCGGCTGAAAAATCCAACTCCTCAGCACGCCTGTGGACACTCGCGTGAGCCCCCTCTAAAGACATCCTCATTGAGGATGCCGGGGCTCAGCGCTGAGCGTCCGCACGGCTGAGCGCTGCCTGTCCTTCTATGGACGCAGCCTAACTCTGAAAACAGCGACGCTGACTGAAAACAACGATGCTGACTGAAAACGACGCTGACTGAAAACAACGACACTGACTCTGAAAACAGCGACGCTGACTGAAAACAACGATGCTGACTGAAAACGACGCTGACTGAAAACAACGACGCTGACTGAAAACAACGACGCTGACTCTGAAAACAACGACGCTGACTGAAAACAACGATGCTGACTGAAAACGACGCTGATTGAAAACAACGACACTGACTGAAAACAACGACGCTGACTGAAAACAACGACGCTGACTGAAAAAAAATGACGCTGACTCTGAAAACAACGACGCTGACTCTGATAACAAAGACACTGACTCTGAAAACAACGACACTGACTCTGAAAACAGCGACGCTGACTGAAAACAACGACGCTGATGGAAAACAACGACACTGACTCTGAAAACAACGACACTGACTGAAAACAACGACACGGACTGAAAACAACGACGTTGACTGAAAACAACGACACGGACTGAAAACAACGACGCTGACTGAAAACAACAACGCTGACTGAAAACAACGACACTTACTCTGAAAACAACGACACGGACAAAAAACAACAACACGGACTGAAAACAACGACGCTAACTCTGAAAACAACGACGCTGACTGAAAACAACAACATGGACTGAAAACAACGACGCTGACTCTGAAAACAACGACGCTGACTCTGAAAACAACGACGCTGACACTGAAAACAACGACGCTGACTGAAAACAATGACACTGACTGAAAACAACGCTAACTGAAAACAACGACGCTGACTCTGAAAACAACGACACTGACTCTGAAAACAACGACGTTGACACTGAAAACAACGACGCTGACTCTGAAAACAACGACGCTGACACTGAAAACAACGACACTGAATGAAAACAATGACGCTGACTGAAAACAACGCTAACTGAAAACAATGACGCTGACTGAAAACAACGACGCTGACTGAAAACAACGACGCTGACTGAAAACAACGACGCTGACTGAAAACAACGACGCTGACTGAAAACAATGACGCTAACCATGAAAACAATGACCCTGACTGAAAACAACGACACTGATAAAACGACGACGCTAACTGAAATCTAAGACGCTGACTGAAAACAATGACGCTGAATGAAAACAACGACGGGGGGGCATTGGGTGAGTGAGAGAGGTGGGGTGTGTTGGGTGAGTGAGAGAGAGGTGGGGGGTTCTGTGAGAGAGGTGGGGGGTTTGGGTGAGAGAGCGAGGTGGGGGAAAGCTGACTGTAGCCCCGAGTACTAGCACCTCTTATTTTTTGTGTGTGTGTGTGTGTGTGTGTGTGTGTGTGTGTGTGTGTGTGTGTGTGTGTGTGTGTGTGTGTGTGTGTGTGTGTGTGTGTGTGTGTGTGTGTGTGTGTGTGTGTGTTTTTGCCTTGTTGCTCGAAAATGATAGAAAATAGATTTTATTTTTTCAAGGTAACTACATATTCCTGTGATTTATTTTTTCTTCTTGCATTTATAAATCCTACTCTGTCAAATATTCTATTTCAAGTTGATTGATGGGTGAGAAAGTTTTGAAATAATTTCTTCATCTGTCCTCGGGAGGAGTCGCTTAAATCTTTTCAGCGCAGAGCACAATAAATGTGTAAAAAGCAAGGAAATTATAGGTGTTTCGTGAAGGAAAAAAAAAGGCAGCCCTTTGTCTTTTTTTGAAGTGGGAAAATTGCTTTCCCGCTCCCCCAGCTTCATTCTATACAGTAATTTCCCTAAAATAAAAAAGAAACTTAAGTTACTGGAAATTGCATAGGGAATTGAACAATAGCCCAGTGGCAGTCACTAACAAGTCTCATTTTGGACTGAATATGACAGTGAGATTTGATTGCCTTCCTATAATCAGACTGAAATCTAGGTTCCTGGGAGTATAAATGATTTTTCAGGAGGGGGTGAAAAGAGGAGAGAGGGCTGTTATTATCTTTGGGTATCTACACCCCTTCGCAACGCTGAAGTGAAATGCTGAAGTGAAATGCTGTAGCAATGCAATCCCGCACGATATTAACTTTTGAGCTAAACACGTCTTATAAAAAGCAGCCTTACAAGCCCTCACCCGAAATATATTCCCCAAAGACCATAGAAACCTACGGATGTATAAATTAATTTCAACTGCTGCTGTAGTGGAGAGACTTGTGGTTGCTATTCCCAGAATCCTTTGCGTGTCTCATCCTCGTCCCAAGTGATGGCAGTGACGACATCTGCTATGCTATGTTGTTCTGTCCCAGGCAGAAGGGTTTGTCATAGACACTTTCTGGGGCTGTTGGCTGTTGGACTTTTAGAAAAATTCCCAGAAGTGGCCATATTTAAAAGGCTAATGACAAAATAGTTGAAGTCAATATAAGTCGATTGATTGAAAACTCTTTGGTGGTTTCATGGTGAGTTTTTAAATCGAGAGAAAAAACTATATATATATTTTTTCCTAGACCATCTAAATGCAACGGAGAATTGATGTTTATCTGAACCATCTCTGACTTAGACCATGAAGTGAACCCGAAAATCGGCACTCACGACTCCAGCTGTGAAAAATTCCAGTCTGTTGTATCTTAGCTCAATTCATCCGTCATGTGGAGGAGAGCACGCAGGGATCTGTATCCCTGAACACTGGAATTTCTCCTAATCATTTCTCAGTTCATCTTCAGTCATTTCTTTTTTTTTTTTTTGTTAATAAAACGCAGAGGCATATAGAGCGATTCTTTTACCTAAAGATTACTTTTATGCCTGTAGAGCTTATTCCCATGATGTCTCCTATTATTTTGGCCCGTGTCTTACAGCTGTAAGGCGCTATGTACATGGGCAGCGCTATAGTCTTCCAAATCTTTTTGTTGAATTATTATGGGTTTTCCACACGTGAAATTAAATAATGCAACATTGGTTTGATTGTTTACTGCATTAGATCGGGGTGGACCCCTAGAGCTGAGATGTGTATTTATAGCTTCAGGAACCCCTGGTTTCTGAGAAACTTAAAAGTGTTTTCCTCCCCTTTCAGGGGTTCAGCACGGTCACCAAATCTCGCGGATCCCACGAGCCAATAGGAAGCCCCAACATCATCTGTTGCAGTTTTGTATTGGACAGCTGTTTAAATGGCCAGAGCGAACATCGGTATCTACACTGCTAAGTATCTAGGGAACAGGGTTCGGGGGGTACAAGGAACTAAGCGACACCGACACAACGCGCCGCAGGACTACTCGCCGCATGGCACCTCATCGCTTCGCATCTCACCTCTGTTCGGATCTTCCCGCCACCATCTTTAAAGGGAATCCTCACCCCACTATCTTTGATGGGCACATCGTGCAGCTGCTCCGCCGCTCTGATCTCCCTGCTGCCATCTTTAATGGGCACCTCGCACGCCCACCGCTCAGACGCCATTTGCGAGTGCGCCTGTGCGTGTGGCCGCCATTAGCCAGGACACATTTTGTCATTTTCAGCACTGCGTCAGAGCGGCAGCTGCGAGAAGGGCCCTTTAAAGATGGCGGCGGGGAGATCCAAGCTGGGGTGCCGGCATGCTTTAAAGATGGCGGCGTAAGGTGCCCTTTAAAGATAACGGTGCGATCTCCCCTTTAAAGATGGCAGCGGGGAGATCCAAGCGGCGGTGTGGGCGTGGTTTAAAGATGGCGACGTGAGGTGCCCTTTAAGATTTGCGGTGCAAGGTGTCATAAAGATGGTAGCAGGGAGATCCAGGCGGTGGAGTGCGGGCATGATTTAAAGATGGCAGCATAAGATACCCAGTAAAGATGGTGGCATGAGGTGCCCTTTAAAGATGGCGGCATGAGGTGCCCTTTAAAGATGGCGACGCGAGGTGCTCTTTAAAGATGGCGGCAATAAATCAGATCTGTACTATGAAAAAATACTTGTATCATTAAAAAAAAAAAAAAACAGCAACAACGCTGAAGCACATTTTTAATGTATTATAATGTAACAAGCATTTTTTGTTTCTGTAGCAACCATTCACAAAGTCACATCCCCTCCCTCTTCTGAAACAGGCTCTGGCACACCCCTTTCTGAGCCCTGCCCTCTCTCCAGCAGTGCACCAGTTCTAGCGACTGCCTGGTCACATGATCTTCCCCACAGAACTTTGCATCTTTGGTCCTCTTCTGCTGCCCTGACATCCATTTAGTGAACCCCCCAAGCCGAATCTTTGTCGATCGAGCATAGGAAAACGGATCAATCGGCAACTTGGCAAATCACTTATCATTATGTGGACTGCATTGATGCACATATTAAAGGGGGGGGGGGTGAAGAAAAAATACATCAACTTGAACTGCTGCTTTAAGTTTGTAAATAAAAAGTATTGGTCCTCCTGGGTGGTAACTAAACAGGTAGTGATTCTCATAGGTGGTAAATGAAAAAGTAGTGTGGCTCCAGATTTCATTGTGAGTTACCCATGAATAGTGCATCTTTTCTGTCCCCAAACACGTCCATTGTTGGGACCACTAAAATCCTCTCTTTTTAAAAGAAAACAACCTGTCTCCAAATTGAGGACAATTGTCACCTCTCCTTGCAGTCCATTTTACACTGCAACCGCTGTTAAATACACATCCAGACTTCTGAGTGCTCCTTTATTTCCAGCAAAATGAAATCACTTGAAAAGTAGGATTTAAAGGGGGGGGGAGGCTTTTCACTTTTTATTCAGTTCATCTGAATAATAATAATCCTAAAGTCTTTTAACATAGCAAAGCCCTGCGTGACGTGCTATTGTATGGCGCTGCGCCTGGGAGCGCTTAACACAAAGCAAATGGTTACAGCAGCGGCTGAAATGTGACAAAAATTACCTGCTGTCGCCACTGACGATAAACACACTGAGATAGTGTTACCTTTTCCAATTAGGATTGACATTTAAAGCTGCAGACCAAGCAATATCCTACATGTGTTTTTTTAATTAATCAGTTTTGTACTATGAGAAAATACTTGCAGCATTAAAAAAAACAACAACTCTGAATGACATTTTCTATATATTATAATGTAACAAGCATTTTTTGTTTCTATAGCAACCATTTACAAAGTCACATCCCCTTCCTCTTCTGAAACAGGCTCTGGCACACCCCCTTTTGAGCGAGCCCTGCCCTCTCTCTAGCAGTACACCAGTATCTAGTGACTGCCTGGTCACATGATCTTCCCCACAGAACTTTGCACCTATGGTCCTCTTTTGCGGCACTGACAGCCATTTAGTGAACCCCCGAGCCGAGTCTTTGTCGATCGAGCATAGGAGAACGGATCAATCGGCAACTTGGCTAATTACTTATCATTGTGTGGATTGAAAAAAGAAACAGGAGCTCCGACTGCTGCTTTAAGGACATTTTATCCAGGTAAAGTTGCAGTCCCACCTACATCGGACTGGTAATAGTTCTGTGTTTGTTTTTCCAATGTTTTACGGTGTATATGTGTATATATGTATGTGTATATGTGAAAAAATACTCACTAGCGCTCAAAAGGGTAATCCCAAAATTCTAAATAAAAGCATGAAGGCACCGCCAGCTTAAACATGCAAATAAGGAAGGCACATATATAAACACATTTATGATTGTCCATTCTGGAGTTTTTATTGTGTTTCTTTATCCTTTATAGAGACATTCTTCACCATAGGAAGTTCTTTTCTGCGCTTCTTTTCTTTGCAGCTATAAATATATATAAATATATATATATATACATAACCAGAGGTTGACAAATCACCCAAAAATCTCGTTGAACCAAAAAATCTACTCGCCACCTAGTCCCGCCCCCAATCCCGCCATGCTTGGACGGCCATGAGGAGGTCGCCACAGGGTCAAATCCAGTCGCCACGGGCCTGTAGGTGAATGGATTTGTCGAACACTGCGCACCGTTGGCCTTTCCGGTTGGTGGGAGCAGGGGTTTTAGTAGTTAACTGTATGTTGGTATTTTAATCAAAGCTGTGGCCGTGTTAACCTCCAGACCTTACTGTATGTGTGGGGAGGGGCGGGGGGGAGAGCTACTTTGGTGGTTCTAAGGTCAAGATGGGAGGATGAAATCAGAAAATGTGTTGGAGCCACGTGGAGAAGAGAGGCAGTGACCGGAGTACCTGGGAGATCATTGGGGAGGCTTCATCCAGCGGTGGGGAGACACGGGCTGAAGATGATGATATATATATATATATGTATATATCAGCTTGAAAATTGCAAAGCCCGTACAACCAACATCACACTGATGAGACCCAAAATGTCAAAACAGCTGTATGTGAGTGGTTTGACTGGCTTTGCATCTAATCCCATGCTGTGCTTAAAAGCTGTGTGAACAGCGAGCAATTGCTTATAAGGGTTCCATGTAAAAATGGATTTCAGACAAAAGGGGACACATTGTGTGACCATTTGCATGCCATTGCCAAGAATCCCTTGCTGCAGTGGGAGCACTGTATGCTGGGTGATAATGGTGAAAGGCAGGGTTACAGACCTGTCTAAGACATGTGAATGTGCTCACAAGTGATATTCTTTACTGGCTATGATATATATATATATATATATATATATATATATATATATATATATATATATATTTATATACACACACAGTGCGTACGTATGTACATACATACTGTATATATCAAGATAAAGACATTTTCAAAAAGACTATCACCCAGTTCAAAACCAGCAAGGAAGTTTACAATATGAATGTGGGGGATAAACTTTAGGAAAACCAGGAATAAAATATATTCGGAGAGATTGCACCTTGATTACGGTGTAATTACGAGCAGCACTTCAGAACAGTTTCCATGCTGTGTATTAGCATTCCCCCTGCATCTGTTAGATGCCGGCCAGTCAAAAATCATTCACCCTAATTAAATTGCTACTGACTCTCGCTAGCGTTTCTAGTCAATAGTCGCTTTAATGCTATGGGAGACGGAGCTGGCTCTTATATCTAAGCCCGTTCTGTCCGGTTGCCTGATTCATTCTGACTTGCAACTGATGTTCTCTGATGTTAGTAAGAGAGGCAGCCTAAGGGGGACTCGCTGCCGTATGCAAATGCATGAGACGACAGCACAGTTCCAATATCGTATTATATCGAGTGCCGCCTAACGGTGTCAAGGATGTACACCCCAATACGGGTCAAACCAAAGGCGGTGACACCAACCCGTGCCATCTGCTGTCTGCGTAGATCGGTTCGACCGTTAATCCCTTTGCCCGATGGGGTCGCGCGACACCAGAGTGCCACAGCCCTCCCGACAGAATGCGATTGTTTGACCGATCACGTGTTGGCGACCGATCACATGTTGGTCGATCACGTGTTTGGCATCCCAGGTGAAGCAAATGGAAGAGGAAGGGGTGTCCCCATTTCGGCCCTCGTCGGGGTCACGGTGCGTTCAGCACTCCGCAGTATAAACGGGCAAATAGCCCATAACGTGGCTCTTAAGTCCTGGGGTTCCTGGGGGGGGCAGAGTCAGGACGTGGTAGCTATGTTCATGGGGCACTCAAAGGGTTAAACACATTGCATAGATTTATTTGTATAGAGGAGGCGATAAATTACTTTTAAATCCGTCGTCGAGAAAAAACATTGACAGTTTTTTCGGTTGTTAAAAAAAAAGAAGAGAATTCTTCAAAGAAAAAAAATGGTCTATTTGCTGAAGCCCTCCGTATGAGGTTTGGCAAAATCCGTGCCGGGTTTTCAGAGTCCGGTCCAGGATCTTGGTCTTACTCGCCCTCTGTGGCAGAATCGTCCATTTTTGCTCCTGCCAACTTCCTTTAATAGGACAGCCCTGTAAGTAGGAAGTTGCCGAGCAAAGTTCCAGTTTATGCCGAGTACATGCGACGCGCTCACCTATTGTCTTCCTCGTTACCAGACCCGGCTCACGTACCTCGACTACCTTTGTCTTCAGCCCGCCCTGACTATTGCAAGTACTTCGACTAACCTTTTATTTCAGCCTTCCTCGACCTCTGCATCCACACCGACTACGCAACACTGCTGCCAGCCCTGACCTTCTGCTTACGACTCACTACTCTTTCAGGACTCTATCCATTGGCTCAGGTCGGTTCTTTCACCTTCCTAACTCAGGCCTGCGGGTCGCTTCCTGCTTGAGACGAGCATCGTTACACTCCGGCTTCGAAACTGGCGCCCGAACCAGGGCGGAAAACAGTGTTGGTTTATCATAGATAAAAGAGTAGTGTTGAAAGCAATTGGCGTTTCTCCTTGGATACATCTGGTGCCGTCCCTGTTCCTCTGGTTTTTCTCCGGTTCGGGTAGCTGGCAGACACAAACCAAGTGGTAATTATAAGTAGTGCAGGGTCTGTTATCTTGTATCTCCTTCGGGTAGGACGAGTTCTGAAAACCACTGTACTAAATACACCACAGATTGTGAATTGTTTGGGCACATTGGGCCAGATCGACGAAAAGATGAAAGGAAGGCAAGGCGTGCCAAAACTTAGCACCGTTTTGCCGATCAGGACCAAACGAGCTGGAAGGTGGCATAGCACTACTTAGTAAACATAGGCCTTCAACTTAATCTTAATCTTTTTATATAACATATTTTTATTAAGATTTTCAATACAATGTCAAGGGGGAGGGGGTACATAAATAAAAAAAAAAAGAAAGGAGGAGGGGAACTACCATCTTATATATCACTTTTCATACATCAAGATTACATATACACCTTCCTAATCATGTTTCAATTTAAATTTAGCCAAATAATACTCTTCATGGAACCTTTCCCTCAATCCTTTCCTCTCTCCCTCGTGGTTAACTTCTCAGCTCCCATAACTCTCCGCTCTCTGCTCCCATAACTCTTGGCTCTCATCTCCCATAACTCTCCCCTCTCGGCTCCCATAACCCTCCTCTCTCGGCTCCCATAACTCTCCGCTCTCGGCTCCCATAACTCCGCTCTCGGCTCCCATAACTCTCCGCTCTCGGCTCCCATAACTCTCCCCTCTCGGCTCCCATAACTCTCCCCTCTCGGCTCCCATAACTCTCCCCTCTCGACTCCCATAACTCTCCCCTCTCGGCTCCCATAACTCTCCCCTCTCGGCTCCCATAACTCTCCCCTCTCGGCTCCCATAACTCTCCCCTCTCGGCTCCCATAACTCTCCCCTCTCGGCTCCCATAACTCTCCCCTCTCGGCTCCCATAACTCTGCGCTCTGGGCTCCCATAACTCTCCCCTCTCGGCTCCCATAACCCTCCCCTCTCGGCTCCCATAACTCTCCGCTCTCGGCTCCCATAACTCTCCGCTCTCGGCTCCCATAACTCTCCCCTCTCGGCTCCCATAACTCTCCCCTCTCGGCTCCCATAACTCTGCGCTCTGGGCTCCCATAACTCTCCGCTCTCGGCTCCCATAACCCTCCCCTCTCGGCTCCCATAACTCTCCGCTCTCGGCTCCCATAACTCTCCGCTCTCGGCTCCCATAACTCTCCCCTCTCGGCTCCCATAACTCTCCCCTCTCGGCTCCCATAACTCTCCCCTCTCGGCTCCCATAACTCTCCCCTCTCGGCTCCCATAACTCTCCCCTCTCGGCTCCCATAACTCTGCGCTCTCGGCTCCCATAACTCTCCGCTCTCGGCTCCCATAACTCTCCGCTCTCGGCTCCCATAACTCTCCGCTCTCGGCTCCCATAACTCTCCGCTCTCGGCTCCCATAACTCTCCCCTCTCGGCTCCCATAACTCTGCGCTCTGGGCTCCCATAACCCTCCCCTCTCGGCTCCCATAACTCTCCGCTCTCGGCTCCCATAACTCTCCGCTCTCGGCTCCCATAACTCTCCCCTCTCGGCTCCCATAACTCTCCCCTCTCGGCTCCCATAACTCTGCGCTCTGGGCTCCCATAACTCTCCGCTCTCGGCTCCCATAACCCTCCCCTCTCGGCTCCCATAACTCTCCGCTCTCGGCTCCCATAACTCTCCGCTCTCGGCTCCCATAACTCTCCCCTCTCGGCTCCCATAACTCTCCCCTCTCGGCTCCCATAACTCTCCCCTCTCGGCTCCCATAACTCTCCCCTCTCGGCTCCCATAACTCTCCCCTCTCGGCTCCCATAACTCTGCGCTCTCGGCTCCCATAACTCTCCGCTCTCGGCTCCCATAACTCTCCGCTCTCGGCTCCCATAACTCTCCGCTCTCGGCTCCCATAACTCTCCGCTCTCGGCTCCCATAACTCTCCCCTCTCGGCTCCCATAACTCTGCGCTCTGGGCTCCCATAACTCTCCCCTCTCGGCTCCCATAACCCTCCCCTCTCGGCTCCCATAACTCTCCGCTCTCGGCTCCCATAACTTTCCGCTCTCGGCTCCCATAACTCTCCCCTCTCGGCTCCCATAACTCTCCGCTCTCGGCTCCCATAACTCTCCCCTCTCGGCTCCCATAACTCTCCGCTCTCGGCTCCCATAACCCTCCCCTCTCGGCTCCCATAACTCTCCCCTCTCGGCTCCTATAACTCTCCCCTCTCGGCTCCCATAACTCTCCGCTCTCGGCTCCCATAACTCTCCGCTCTCGGCTCCCATAACTCTCCCCTCTCGGCTCCCATAACTCTCCCCTCTCGGCTCCCATAACTCTCCCCTCTCGGCTCCCATAACTCTCCCCTCTCGGCTCCCATAACTCTCCCCTCTCGGCTCCCATAACTCTCCCCTCTCGGCTCCCATAACTCTCCCCTCTCGGCTCCCATAACTCTCCCCTCTCGGCTCCCATAACTCTGCGCTCTGGGCTCCCATAACTCTCCGCTCTCGGCTCCCATAACTCTCCGCTCTCGGCTCCCATAACTCTCCCCTCTCGGCTCCCATAACGCTCCCCGTTCGGCTCCCATAACTCTCCCCTCTCGGCTCCCATAACGTTGCCCTCTCGGCTTCCATAACTCCGCTCTCGGCTCCCATAACTCCGCTCTCGGCTCCCATAACTCTTCGCTCTCGGCTCCCATAACTCTCCGCTCTTGGCTCCCATAACTCTCCGCTCTCGGCTCCCATAACTCCGCTCTCGGCTCCCATAACTACCCCCTCTCGGCTCCCATAACTCTCCCCTCTCGGCTCCCATAACTCTCCGCTCTCGGCTCCCATAACTCTCCCCTCTCGGCTCCCATAACTCTCCCCTCTCGGCTCCCATAACTCTCCCCTCTCGGCTCCCATAACTCTCCCCTCTCGGCTCCCATAACTCTCCGCTCTTGGCTCCCATAACTCTCCCCTCTCGGCTCCCATAACTCCCCTCTCGGCTCCCATAACTCTCCCCTCTCGGCTCCCATAACTCCCCTCTCGGCTCTCGGCTCCCATAACTCTCCGCTCTCGGCTCCCATAACTCTCCGCTCTCGGCTCTTGCTCTACTCAGTTATCCTCTTCCATCCCATGGTTCCCATATCCTATGACATGTCTTAGTAGTGTGATTTAGGAATGAGGTAATCAACTTGATCTTTTAAGAACACTATGTAACTCCCCCTCTCGGCTCCCATAACTCTCCGCTCTCGGCTCCCATAACCCTCTGCTCTCGGCTCCCATAACTCTCCCCTCTCGGCTCCCATAACTCCGCTCTCGGCTCCCATAACTCTCCCCTCTCGGCTCCCATAACTCTCCCCTCTCGGCTCCCATAACTCTCCGCTCTCGGCTCCCATAACTCTCCCCTCTCGGCTCCCATAACTCTCCCCTCTCGGCTCCCATAACTCCCCTCTCGGCTCCCATAACTCTCCCCTCTCGGCTCCCATAACTCCCCTCTCGGCTCCCATAACTCTCCCCTCTCGGCTCCCATAACTCTCCCCTCTCGGCTCCCATAACTCTCCCCTCTCGGCTCCCATAACTCTCCCCTTTCGGCTCCCATAACTCTCCCCTCTCGGCTCCCATAACTCTCCCCTCTCGGCTCCCATAACTCTCCCCTCTCGGCTCCCATAACTCTCCGCTCTCGGCTCCCATAACCCTCTGCTCTCGGCTCCCATAACTCTCCCCTCTCGGCTCCCATAACTCCGCTCTCGGCTCCCATAACTCTCCCCTCTCGGCTCCCATAACTCTCCCCTCTCGGCTCCCATAACTCTCCGCTCTCGGCTCCCATAACCCTCTGCTCTCGGCTCCCATAACTCTCCCCTCTCGGCTCCCATAACTCTCCGCTCTCGGCTCCCATAACTCTCCGCTCTCGGCTCCCATAACTCTCCGCTCTCGGCTCTTGCTCTACTCAGTTATCCTCTTCCATCCCATGGTTCCCATATCCTATGACATGTCTTAGTAGTGTGATTTAGGAATGAGGTAATCAACTTGATCTTTTAAGAACACTATGTAACTCCTTCACTGCCAAAGAATCCCGGGTTTAAGTTTCCATTCCCCCTGTTCGATTTTTCTTTTTTTTTTTTAACTCGCATCCCCCACACACTTTTTTTTACCAAGATGGAAACTAAAACACGCTATGTTCTGGTTCCGGAAAATAAGTCACGCGGTTCCCCCTCCAGGGGAAACAAGATGGTGGCTTAATCTTCCATGTCAAGAGCGGGCCAATAGGAAGCCACATCGTCAACCGGTCAAGCGATTTCCTATTGGCCCGTGTGGCGCGGGGTATTAAACTGAGAAGCACCGGTCCAACTTTTACCAGTAAGTATCTCGGGAAACAGAGGGTCCCCAGAGATGAACTTAGCATGGTATTAAAAAGGGGGGAGGGGTCAGAGAGCGTGGAGGATGCTGCATTAATACTTTATAATACTTCGGCCATTTCTAGCCAGAGCTACTGGAGCCATTTTTGCGCAACCAGTGTAAATCTGTCCGTTTAACCATTAAAATCTGGAAATATATATACGGTTTGTGTTGTTCCTGTACAAATTAACAGCTCTGCCTCCCCCCCGGCCCCCCCGTTCAGAATGGGCACTTTATGGAGTTATAATAGAGTTTTATGGTGCTATTACACGTGCCGTTAAATTATTTAAAAGACACTGAATTAAAGCAATTCAGAGACATTCGTTAAGAGGTGCCGAGATTTACAGGAACGGCTGCAGAAATGTTTCCCATAATCGCCTGCCTCGTGCCAGGGCCGGGGTTTAATTAACCCTGTGGGTTTTCTCAGAAGGATGTTGGGAGATGGAAGTTTCCTTGTATGTCTCCTGCTCCTATTGGTTCAGGGCCGGAACCTTCAGCTAATTAGAGAAGCCGGAGAATTGAGGGCAAGTTTTACTGTATGTAAGTATAAATTCTGGAAACGTATTATATCAATCAAATTGCTGCATAGGGGGGTCTGATAAATGGTTCCAACAGAAGAAAGTTGTCACCATTTTCACTGCATATACATACAGTATCAATATATATATATATATATATATATATATATATATATATATATATATATATATATATATATATATATATATATATATATATATATATATATATATATATATATATATATATATATATATATATATATATATATATATATATATATATATATATATATATATATATATATATATATATATATATATATATATATATATATATATATATATATATATATATATATATACACAGTGTTCGACAATTGTATACATTTACTCGCCCGGGGCGGGTGGATTTAACCCCCGGGCGAGTAACTATTGGCCCAAGCAGCACACGTGTTTTTTTTTTAAATTCCCCCGTTCGCGCTGAAATTTCCCTGCTCGCGCTGAAAAAAAAACTCCCCTACCTGACTCCTGATTGGCGCGCGCTCCAGGCTTTGTGGGCGCGCGGCCAGGCTCTATATGAGCCCGCCCCCAACGAGCGGCCATTCTGCCTGGAGCTCTGTTGGAGGGTAAGTACTCTCCATGCTGCGGCCCCTCTGCTCCTTCCCTGTGATCCCCCTGGTCCCCACATGGCTCCCTACTCCCCACCGCGGAAGCTCTCCTGTCCTCTGCTCCTGTCCCATTCCCCTCCTCCTGTCCCCTCCTCCTGCTCCCTTCCCCTCTTCCTGCTCCTGTCCCCTTCCCCTCCTCCTGTCCCCTTCCCCTCGATCCACCGATCGATGTCAGGGGCGGGAGGTCCCCGCTGCTGCAGCCCGGTTGGCTTGCGGGGGGGGGGCTCGGCCCTCACCACGTGCCTCCCATGCGTCCCCTACCTTCATGATGGCGCAGCCGCCGCATGAGGTGGGGGGATGTCGGCCTGCCCCCCCCCCCCCCCCCCCCCCCCCGCCAAGAGCATCATGCCGCCGCGGGCTGGGGGGAAAGAAGCAGCCTGCAGCTTGGCCGTGCACTGTGACATGCCGGCGAGGGGAGCAGGGCAGTGGCGGCCACGGCGGGGCTGACTGTCACATGGGGCGCCCAGTGGGGGATACCTCGCCACGTGCCTCCCACCCACCCTGCTGATTGGGGGGGGGGGATGTCGGCCTGCCCCCCACACGAGCGGGAGATGGGCGCGGGTGGGTGGGGGATTTGCGTGGTGCTGGTCGCGGCCTTTCCTCCCCTGTGTGTGTGTGAGAATGTGTATGTGTGTGTGTGTGTGGGAGAATGTGTGTGTGTGTGACACCAGAGGTCCCCCCAGTCAGTAACCCCCCCCCCAGTCAGTAACCCCCCCAGTCAGTCACCTTCCCCCCAGTCAGTCACCCCCCCCCCTGTCAGTCACCCCCCAGTCAGTGTCAGTCACCCCCCAACCCCAGTCAGTGTCAGTCACCCCCCACCCCCAGTCAGTGTCAGTCACCCCCCACCCCCAGTCAGTGTCAGTCACCCCCCACCCCCAGTCAGTGTCAGTCACCCCCCCCACCCCCCCAGTCAGTGTCAGTCACCCCCCCACCCCCAGTCAGTGTCAGTCACCCCCCCACCCCCAGTCAGTGTCAGTCACCCCCCCACCCCCAGTCAGTGTCAGTCACCCCCCCACCCCCAGTCAGTGTCAGTCACCCCCCCACCCCCAGTCAGTGTCAGTCACCCCCCACCCCCAGTCAGTGTCAGTCACCCCCCCACCCCCAGTCAGTGTCAGTCACCCCCCCACCCCCAGTCAGTGTCAGTCACCCCCCCACCCCCAGTCAGTGTCAGTCACCCCCCCACCCCCAGTCAGTGTCAGTCACCCCCCCACCCCCAGTCAGTGTCAGTCACCCCCCCCACCCCGTCATTGTCAGTCACCCCCCCACCCCCAGTCAGTGTCAGCCACCCCCCCACCCCCAGTCAGTGTCAGTCACCCCCCCACCCCGTCAGTGTCAGTCACCCCCCCACCCCCAGTCAGTGTCAGTCACCCCCCCACCCCCAGTCAGTGTCAGTCACCCCCCCCACCCCCAGTCAGTGTCAGTCACCCTCCCACCCCCAGTCAGTGTCAGTCACCCCCCCACCCCCAGTCAGTGTCAGTCACCCCCCCACCCCCAGTCAGTGTCAGTCACCCCCCCACCCCCAGTCAGTGTCAGTCACCCCCCCACCCCCAGTCAGTGTCAGTCACCCCCCACCCCCAGTCAGTGTCAGTCACCCCCCCACCCCCAGTCAGTGTCAGTCACCCCCCCCACCCCCAGTCAGTGTCAGTCACCCCCCCACCCCCAGTCAGTGTCAGTCACCCCCCCACCCCCAGTCAGTGTCAGTCACCCCCCCACCCCCAGTCAGTGTCAGTCACCCCCCCACCCCCAGTCAGTGTCAGTCACCCCCCCCACCCCCAGTCAGTGTCAGTCACCCCCCCCACCCCCAGTCAGTGTCAGTCTCCCCCCCCACCCCCAGTCAGTGTCAGTCACCCCCCCACCCCCAGTCAGTGTCAGTCACCCCCCCACCCCCAGTCAGTGTCAGTCACCCCCCCACCCCCAGTCAGTGTCAGTCACCCCCCCCCCACCCCCAGTCAGTGTCAGTCACCCCCCCCACCCCCAGTCAGTGTCAGTCACCCCCCCCCCCACCCCCAGTCAGTGTCAGTCACCCCCCCACCCCCAGTCAGTGTCAGTTACCCCCCCACCCCCCAGTCAGTGTCAGTCACCCCCCACCCCCCCAGTCAGTGTCAGTCACCCCCCACCCCCAGTCAGTGTCAGTCACTCACCCCCCCAGTCACCCCTGCCCCACCCAGCCACTCACCCAGCAAACCACTCAACCAGCCAGTCACTCACCCAGCCTCTCTCTCTGTGTATCACCCACCCTCTGTGTGTGTCACCCACCGTTTCTCTCCTCTGTCTCCCCACACTCTCTCTCCCCCCCCACACACTCTCTCTCCCCCCCCACACTCTCTCTCTCCCCCCCACACTCTCTCTCTCCTCCCCCCACACGCTCTCTCTCCCCCCCCACACGCTCTCTCTCCCCCCCACACTCTCTCCTCTCCCCACACACTCTCTCTCTCTCCCCCCACACTCTCTCTCTCTCCCCCCACACTCTCTCTCTCTCCCCCACTCTCTCTCTCTCTCTCCCCCCACACTCTCTCTCTCTCTCCCCCCCCACACTCTCTCTTTCCCCAACACTCTCTCTCCCTCTCTCCCCCACACTCTCTCTCCCTCTCTCCCCCACACACTCTCTCTCTCTCTCCCCCACACTCTCTCTCTCCCCCCCCACTCTCTCTCTCTCTCCCCTCCACACTCTCTCTCTCCCCCCCCACACTCTCTCTCCCCCACACTCTCTCTCTCTCCCCACCACTCTCTCTCTCCTCCCCCCACACTCTCTCTCCCTCTCTCCCCACACACTCTCTCTCTCCCTCTCTCCCCCCCACACTCTCTCTCCCTCTCTCTCCCCACACTCTCTCTCCCTCTCTCCCCCACACTCTCTCTCTCCCCCACACTCTCTCTCCCTCTCCCACACTCTCTCTCTCTCCCCCACACTCTCTCTCCCTCTCTCCCCAACACTCTCT